>NC_142443.1:1229032-1533790 GCF_059453495.1 Arachis ipaensis | reverse complement strand
AAAAAGATAAATTACTTTTTATTTCCTGGATTACCGTAACATGAAAAATACAAAAATCAGCTATAATAAATTGATTTAATAATAAAAGTATTTAATATATAATACAATAACGAACTAAACAAGTCGTGTCAACCAAATTCTTATGAGGTGACTTAACAAATTAAATTTAAAAAACTAATTAAGATTTTGCATTATTTTTGCTACTCTTACGTTTTTTTCCCCTTCTTCCTCACTCTTTCGAGTGTTCTTCCTCCTGCTTCTTTTTATTCTCTTATTTCTTTTTTTTATTATTCTTTATTATTATGTATTTTTATCTTTTTTTTCTCTTCTTTCTTTTTTTTTATTTGTATTGTTTTAATATAATTTATGTGTTGTTATTTAATTTATGAAAAAAGCTCTGCATTCATGTATTTTTTACATGGTTGTTAACCAAGTAATTTCCTCCACACGCGCATCCCACACTCCTCACTCGTTTGTCATACACGCGCTACATATAACATGCTGCAATCTAAAGTTTTTCTCAACGTAAACCTTCTACTGCAACGTAAACCTCCTCCTCCTCCTCCTCCTCTTTTTCTCCTCGCGTTCTTCCTTATTGATCTGCATTGCCTTTGTCATTCTCCTCTGGTCGCGTTCATCTTCTCGGTTTCTTATTTCGATCTGGTTACGTTGCATTTATCTTCTTCCTATTCTTCTTCGTTTTCTTCTTCGATCTGCACTTCTGAATTGAAACAATAAATGACTCAACTTTAAATCAGGATAGCGATTTGGGTTACTCTTTTGAAACGAATCAAACTAACAAAATTTAGATTATTCAATTTTGAATCAAATTGAATGGAATGCAATTGCTAATTTTAATTGAATTAAATGGACGGAGGTGTACTGAATTGAATTGAATTGAACTGATAATATATAAATTATAGACAGAGTTATTTGAATTTGATTTTAATAATGGATTATGTTTCGTTCACTTAATGCTATACAATTGTTTTACCATGAGTACTGTGTTAGGTTCATTCTGCACTATTCAAAACTCTTCTTCCTCACCTACTGCTTCTTCACCAGAGAGAAGGAGGAAAAGACAAAAAAATACAGCAGCAACAACAACAAAAGAATGACGATAAGGAGAAAACACGTGAAAAAGAAGGAACGCGAAAGAGGAGGAGAAGGAAGAACGCGAAGAAGAAGAAGACGCGAAGAAGAAGAAGACGCTTTGTGCGTAAACGAGCGTGAAAAGAAGAAGAAGCTCTGTGCGTAAGCGAGCGTGAAAAGAAGCGCGGGAGAAGAAGAAGAAGAAGTGTAAAGGTGTGGGAGAGAAGAAGCGTTGGGCCAAAGCGATTTCGTGTGTGTTGGGCGTGTGTATTTCACGCTTCATTTAATAGTATTGGATTTTTTTGGTGTTGGACCAACTTGGTTACATGGATGGATGTGTAGCATCCCCATAATTTATATATTTGTTTTCACAATATTTATGTATTTTTTAGTTTTAAAAAAGTGATCTATGTGTTTTTCACAGAATTTGATTTTAAGTAAAATAAGTTAAGATTAAAAACTAATATTTTTTTTTTTAAATTTTGTTAAACAATTAGAAAACATTTATTCATTTAACATCATCTCTTAGTATGTATAAATTTTGAGTTTAAATTCTATTAAGGTATAGTAAGGTATATCAACAAAACAAAAAAGGTAACAAGTAACAAGTCTTTCTACTTCTATCTACCTCCAAGTTGACTCGGACTGACATTTATGGCGATAACAAGTCATGGCAGACCAAGACTGACTTATTAGTTGTTTTTTTCCTTGTAATTTTCCACGACCGTATCACAAACCTAATCTTGTTGTCATAGAATGAGACAAAGATTCGAGAGAAATTTCAAGTTGGAACATGGAAGAAGTCTCAATAAATCATGTATGTACCGTATGGTGTAAGATACATTATTGGATGACCAATAATTAACAATAAGAAATGAGAGAGATTAATATTTTTTATTAATATTTTAGATTAAAGGTTTATTTTTATATTATTAAAATTAAAATTTAAAATTTAATATTTAAAAATTAAAATATTAGTCAAGTATTAATAAAAATAAATAAATTTTATTGTTCATATAAATATTTAGAAGTCTCTCATCTTCTCTCTCAATAGAGAGGTTAATTATTATGAGTTGGAGTTTTATTTTGGAGATGAAAAAAATATATTTCTTGATCAACAGCCGAACACCAATGATCTTGTAAGTTGTAACTGTGTTGACTGCATATAACCAAATATGATTAAAACGCTCCTCTTCTAATATTTTTTTTTCAGCTGTAGAAAGTTATTTAATTATTTTTTGTTGAAAGAAATCAGAAATGGATAAGTATTTTTTTTTAACATAAGACTAAAAGAAACAGATTTTTTATTTTGTTATTGGTGAGAAGATGGAATTTTACTTGAAAATGACTATGAACAATATTTAATAGGAAGCTAAAGAGATTATTTTGACGGAACAAAAATCCACTCGTCCTGTATTGTTTTGACAATTTGCTTCTCATAAAATGTTTGCATGATTAACACATAGCACATGCATGGTCCTTTGTCATGACAATACGTCATTTATATTGTCTTTTTAAATATTTAAAAATATAATACGCTCTTTTTGTATTATATTTTTGTATTTAACAAAAATCTGTCTAAAATAATTCGCCCTCTGCGAATTGTTAACTCTAACTTTATAAAATATTACAACATCTAATAACGAGGCATTATATCAATAATTAAAAAAGATAAAACGACAAATGGGTGAGTAATCAGTAAACACGCTAAAGAAAAGAAAAGAAATAAAAGGTTGCTATAATGCTACATATAGACTTATAGGCAGTGCTCCCATACTCCCATGCAGAGACTTCTATGCATGTTGATAATATGAGAAAATATAGTTAATCAATTGTGTATGCAGTAAACTTAAGCCGATTTCTAAAATGCATCTTTCTTTGTAATGATTCTTTTAATTAGTTTTGGATATATTTTTTATATATTTTTTAAATTTTAGATTTTTTTATTTTAATTTTTGAATATTCTTTTTTCAACTTTTTAAATGTATCGGTTTTGTTAGATTTAAATTTTTTTAAAAATAATTTTAGATGTTTTTTATTACATTTTGAATTTTTTTAATTTTTAGATTTTTTTACAATAATTTTAAATTTTTGTTTTCATTTGATTTTAGATTTCAGATATATTTTATTTATTTTATGATAATTTAAATTGATATTTTCTAAAAAAAATAAAAAATGTTTAATTCTTTTTTCTTCGATAATAAACTTTCTTTTTTTACTACTTGTTTGCGCTTCTAGTTATTAATTAGAATACATGACAGAAACACGTGTACGTTGGAAAATGACTTTGATTGATATTGCGATTTTGACATCTCTAAAGATGTCTGTATACTTTGCCCAATCGATATATCTAAATACAATAATGTATTAAATAATAAAAAGAGAGTAGTATTTATACGAGACAAATAGGTTCATTCATGTGTACCACTAGAGAAGAAGGTAGTGATTAGAAAGGCGAAGGAAGATGTGGAGGACTAGTTTGAAGGTTGCTTTGCTAAATTTTCTAGTTCATGCAGTTGTGCTTCAAGCTCGGGATCAATCAGGTTTAATAATATAATTGACATCAAAATCCACTTACACATACATTACTGTCAATGCAATATATGTGTATGTTACATAATATGTTGTGTTTTTTTAGGGTTCATCAGCATAGATTGCGGAGGATCCAACTCTACTGATGATGAGCTAGACATACAATATATTTCAGATGACGATTTCATAAGCAGTGGTGAGCCTGAATCTGTGAATTCTGACTTGAGAAGTTACTTTGTACAAGAACAACTGCAGAATCTGAGGAGCTTCCCGAAAGGAAAAAGAAACTGCTACAAGATAAACAACATCACAATAGGCTTCCTATATCTGATCCGCCTTCAGTTCGCGTACGGAAACTACGACGGGCTTAGCAAATTTCCAGAGTTTGATGTGTTTCTTGGAGTTAACAAGTGGGATACAGTGAGCGTTGGAGCAGACGACAACGTTAACGTCAACACGGTCATTCGTATGAAGGAGATTATACATAGAGCTTCACGGGAATACATAAGTATCTGTTTGGTGAAAAAACGTGGCACGCCATTCATATCAACCATAGATTTGAGGCCTTTGAAAAATGATACCTATTTTACTCCATCTGGTGGATCACTGGTTACTTGCTCCCGTCAGGATTTAGGGCATCTATCATCCACCAGCTCATCATCTATCAGGTGAATCATCAATCATCTTCTATCTGGTTAATTAAATTAATTAATTATACTTTGACGTACGTGTTGTTTTGATGTTTCACAGCTATCACAGGTTTAAGGACGATCCTTATGATCGTATCTGGACAAGGAGCTCAAAGCAATATGCAGAATGGGCAATGTTGTCTGATTCAAATACTGTAACTGCTGATTCCTTTAGCCAGAATGATTACCAGGTACCAGCAGATGTCATGAGGACCGCGATTACACCGGCAAATGCAAGTGATCCATTGGTTGTTCAATCAAACATCCCGACGGCACAAAGTGATGAATACCATATATACATGCACTTCTTGGACTTGGAGTTTGCGGCTGGGTTGATCAACAACCCAATAAGGGAATTTAACATCCTTGTGGACAATATGCCATTATCTGAATATCTCGTGCTTCCCAGCCTCTCTGCAAAAACAATCAATACCACCGTCAACAATGAAATTAATATTACTATTTCATTTCAAATGACGTCTCGTTCAACCCTGCCTCCCATCATCAACGCCATTGAAGCCTATAGATTTATTCCATTCAACCAATTAGATACGTTCCAAGCAGATGGTAGGTGTATTATTTATCAATAATGCTAGTTATACACTAAAGTCATTCATATAATATACAATATAAAATATACATTAAAAATATACATAATAGTTGATTTTGATCTACAAATAATATTTTTAATTATTTATTCATAGCCTAATTTCTTCATCACAGTATTGGACTTGGATTTTGAACTTGCATTTGTTGGATATTTTGGACTTGTTTGGAGTTTGGATCTCGAATACTTTTTTTTTTTTTAATTATTCAAAAATTCAATAGCATCCAAACGTAGACACCGTTTTAAAATAAAAAATAATAATAAACAATAAATACTCCTAGTTGATGCAATCACAAGGATCCAGTCAGTATATGGTTTGACGACAAGAGATGATCAGTGGCAAGGGGATCCATGCGGCCCCGCAGGCTACATGAGTGAGTGGGACGGTCTCAATTGTACTCGTCAACTAGATGAATCCCCTAGAATTTCTGCCTTGTAAGTCACTCTCTGTCAACATAATAGTTAAGAATTATTTGATAATAATTTAATTAAAATATCTAATTTTTTTTATCTATTATTGTTATATGAAAATAAAATATATGAAGACAATATCATGTGAATGACCATTGTATGCATGCAGGAATTTATCTTCGAGTGGATTGACGGGAACTATAGATCTTTCCCTTTCACAACTTACTATGTTGGAAATGTTGTGAGTTCATCTACATATCATCTTATAATTTTGTAAAAAAAAAAAAAAAAAAAAAAAAAAAAAAAAAAAAAAAACACTGTTTATATATAACACAGATAGAAGGATTTTGCTTTTCTTTAAAATTTCAGATATTCTTAATTATATTACGTGTTGTCACGATTAAAGGGACCAAGTCATTTGTTGCTTTTACTTTTTACAGGGATTTATCAAATAACGACTTGAATGGCCAAATTCCGAATTTTCTGTCTCAATTACATAACTTAAAGATATTGTAAGTTATTCTATTACTCAAGCTCATCTAATAAATGACCAAACAAAAAGGAGGAAGAATCTTATAGCAGTTTCACTATTCTGACAGGAACTTAGCGGGCAATAACCTTAGTGGTTCAGTACCATCAATACTACTTGAGAAATCTAACGAAGGTTCCTTGTTACTCAAGTATGGATCCTATTGAAAACTTCTTTCTATATATATGCTCTATTCATTTTTCTTTTGGTAATTCTATACTCTATTCATTGTATGCATATATATTAAAGTGTCATTTTCTATATTTCAAATAAAAAAATGTTAGAAAACCATCAAAATTTATTATTTATGATCCTCATTTAGTTATTAATTAAATCTTTTTTAGTTTAATTTATTTAATCTAATAATCAAACAACATACTTTATTCTATATTTTTAAAATTAATAGCTAATTGATAACTAAAAATTATAAATTCTAATGACTTTCTAACATTCTTCCTTATATTTTGATATATATTTTATATGTAGCATAATTTACCTAGATATACTTTAACTTTGTCGTGCAATTTGACTTGTGGAGTGGGAGAGCGTATAACAGATATTGCTGTCTTTTTAAACATATCCTTTACATTTGTGGCCAAAATAAACTAAATTATATCTCCATATACATAAACTTAACTCTGGAACTCTTAGGAATTGGGTATAATAACCTGTGCTTAATAGATGTTGATATAAGAATTAATAAGTGGAGTGGAAAATCGTTAATTAAACATAATGCTTCTATGATAGTGTTGATCAAAATCCATATCTACTATGTGAATCTGGAGGATGCAAAGAAAAGAAGAAAAAGCCATTATTAGTAGCAGCAGCTATTGGGATTTTAGTCACTCTACTAGTGATTGTAGCGGCCGCAGCTATAGTCTGGACTCTAAAAAAGAGAAAAACCAAAAAAGGTAATAGATATGATCAATCTGACTTATTAACTGCAAAATCCAAATACATGCATGTTGATTACCCAAAACTACTTGCGCATAATCTTAATTGACATTGTGGCAGTAGAAAAAACTCCAAGGGAGATCAAGCAAGACGATGATGTTTCACTGAATTTCAAGAATAAAATATATTCATACTCTGATATCCTTAAAATCACCAACAACTTCAGAAAAATCCTTGGAAAAGGTGGGTTTGGAACAGTTTATATGGGACATGTTGATGACGCTCCAGTTGCAGTGAAGATGCTTTCTCAATCCTCAGTTCAAGGTTATCAGCAATTCCAAGCAGAGGTAACTAAAATAATCATTATATAAATATCAGAACGATGATAAACCCTGACGATTCTGGATTTGGTTATATTAATTATTCCGTGCAGGTTAAGATTCTAATGAGAGTTCATCATAGAAATTTGACCTCCCTAGTTGGATATTGTAATGAAGGAAGCAATAAGGCTCTAATATACGAGTATATGGCTAATGGAAATCTACGTGAACATCTCTTAGGCACCAAATTCCTGAGCTGGAAAGACAGGCTCTGTATAGCGGTAGATGCAGCCCAAGGTTGGAAACTAATTCTCAAACTACACTAGATTTTTTTTTTCCTTTTCATACATTTTCAATAAATTTAACTGGTATCATCAGGGTTGGAATATTTACACAATGGTTGCAAGCCACCTATAATCCACAGAGATGTAAAAGCTTCAAACATTTTGTTGACTGAAAACTTGCACGCAAAATTATCTGATTTTGGTTTGTCAAAAAGTATCCCAACGGATGGGAGGAGTCATGTTTCAACTGTTGTTGCTGGCACCGCTGGCTACTTGGATCCCAAGTAAGCTTTCCAATTATTTTCGAGTAGGTTAATGTTTGGTAACCAAAGAAAATCAGCCAAAAACAGCTATAACTTGCCTTATTTAGCATTCATTAATTATTGCGACAATTAATTAATGCTAAATAAGGCAAGTTCTGACTGTTTTTTTTGTCTACCTAGCATTACTCTTTCGAGTAATACTAGGAGCCAACACTTTTAGTGTAGAAAACAGAAAAGTTAGTTAGTGTTGGTCTAAAACTAAGACAAAAATAAGAAAAAATTAGTTTTGACTTAAAATTTCTCATTATTTACAGTTGTACCTTTTTTTTCAAAAAATTTTGCAGTTACTACCAATCAAGCAGATTAACAGAGAAGAGTGATGTTTATAGTTTTGGAGTTGTTCTTTTGGAGTTAATCACAAGTCAAGCAGCAATAAGAATGGCAGAAGATGATGATGATGATAATGATGGGAAAACTCATCACTTAAGTCATTGGGTTAGTTCGAAGGTGGAGAGAGGGGATATCCATGGCATTGTTGACTCGAGGTTAGGAGAAGACTTTGACTGTAGCTCTGCCTGGAAAATTGTGGAAACAGCATTGACTTGTGTGTCTCAAAACTCTAATGAAAGGCCAATCATGAGTGAGGTGTTGATTGAACTCAAGAACGCTTTGGCCATGGAATTAAGTCGAACAAACTATGGTGGTGGTGTCAACAATAATAATGGAGATTCATCGGTTGAACTGGTCTTTGTGAATGCAAATGAATCCACTCCTCTGGCCAGGTAAATTAAGACGCACAATTACAAGTGGAAACTGATGTATCAGCAACAATAAGTTTTCTATTTTGGTTTTTGGGTTCACAAAAGGAGCCCCAAGGCCCAGAAATAGGAAACTCAAAAACTAACAATAAGTTAATTAGAGTATGTGTCTTGGACTCTTGGGAGTGGTGTGATTGAAGTTTCTCAGGTCGCAGATGAGGCTTTATCTCATGGAGTAATCTATATGTTTCTTAATATGCTGTATTCGGGTTCAAACTTTGGCAAATACGCTAAGGATTGAAAAAGAACTCTTTTGTTTTGTGTGGATAAATGTGTAATATAAATGTGTTTTAATACTTAAGATTGGAGATTGTCTACTCTATTTTAAAAAAAAAAAATTTCTCAGGTCTTGTTTCTTCTCCTTTATTGCATGCTTGCATGCTTCTATATAAAATGATGTATTTATCTACTTTAGTTCTAAGTTACATTTGGTGGAGAGTTTATCAAGATTTTGTAAGATGAGTGAGCTATTACATGTCTCATATAGTCGTATTGATGAAGTTATAGAATTATTCTCTACATATAAACTATTTTATCATACAAGTTTATACAAGTCATTTTTTCTAAATTACCTTCACGCACGCATGCGTAGTCTTACGCACGCACATTTCACGCGCCTCTTAATTTAACAGATTTCAATTAACGCGTGTATGTTCTTTTTCTTGCCGTTTTTGCATGTTCTTCTTCTTCGTTATCGTCGTCACCAACACCTCCTCGTCCTCGTCCTCCTTCTTTTTTCATTGGAATTTCTTCTCCTCCTTCTCCTCCTTATCTCGTTGTTAAAGATAATAAATAATTCAAGTTCAGATTGTCAATTGAACTAAAATAAAATTGATTATTGTTTTGAATCCATTCAAGTAGCTAAGTGTGGTTCGATTTCAAGTTAATTTTTTCGTTAATAGTTTATAATTCTATAGGTGAATAATGTTTCATCGTTGATGATTTGAATTGAATGTAATGTAAAAGTTCTGCATTAAAAAAATATTTTTTGTATTTGCAGCAAATTTGGATGTAGCACAAAGATATTTGGGTGTAACACGAAGACATTTGAGTGTATTCTTTAAGAATTTTCAGTGTATGTGTGCTGATAAATTCTGCATAATTCAAAACTCTTCTTCTCCCTCCTCCTCATCTTCTGTTGCTTCTTCTTCTTCTTTTTCATCATCATCATCATCTTCTTCTTCTTCATCTTTTTTATTCATCTTTTTTTTTTCTTGTTTTATTTTCTTAAGTTTCTTCTTGTTTTACTCTTTTAATAAGAATAAAAAAAATCAAACAAAGAAAAAAAAGAAACACATAATAATACAAAATTACTTGAAAGATGATGAACTTACATTCGTTCAACAAAAGGAAAGAAAGAAGTAAGAAAAAAAAAGAAGAAAAAAATGCAGTATTAGAGAAAATATTTTTCTGTATTTGCAGCAAATTTGGGTGTAACGCGAAGATATTTGGGTGTATTGTTTAAGAATTTTTCGTGTATGTGTGCTGATAAGTTCTGTATAATTCAAAACTTTTCATCTTCCTCCTTCTCATCTTCAGCTGCTTATTCTTCTTTTTGTCATCATCATCACCATCTTCTTCTTTTTTCTTATTTATCTTTTCCTTTTTGTTTTACCTTCTCAAGTTTCTTCTTGTTTTACTCTCTCACCAACACCACCTCCTCATCCTTCTCCTCCTCCTCCGTTTTTTTTCATTGGAATTTTTTCTCCTCCTTCCTTTTCCTTATTCTCCTCCATCATCTCGTTGTTGAAGATAATGAATAATTCAAGTTCAGATTATCAATTGAATCAGAAAGAAATTGATTATTTTGAATCCAATCAAGCGGCTGAGGTGTGGTTTGATCTAGTTGATGTTTTCATTAGTAGTTTATGATTTTGTAGGTAAATAATGTTGTTTTTGTTTGTGAAAATTGTTGTTTATTGTTGATGGTTTGAATTGAATGTAATGTAAAAGTTCTGCATTAAAGAAAATATTTTTTTGTATTTGGGTGTAATACAAAGATATTTGAGTGTATTGTTTAAGAATTTTTGGTGTATGTGTGTTGATAAGTTCTGCATAATTCAAAACTCTTCTTCTCCCTCTTCTTCTTCTTCTTCTTCTGTTTTTTCCTTATTCGTATTTTTTTCTTATTTTATCTTTTCAATTTTCTTCTTATTTTACTTTTTTAACAAGAATAAAAAATAAATAAACAAAGAAGAAGAAGAAACACATAATGGTACAAAATTACTTGGAAGAGAATGAACTTACATTCATTCAACTAAAAGAAATAAAGAAATAAAAAAAAGAAGAAGAAGAAAAAAAAATGCAGCATTAGAGGAAACATTTTTCTGTATTTACAACAAATGTGGGTGTAACACGAAGATATTTGGGTGTATTCTTTAAGAGTTTTTGGTGTATGTGTGCTGATAAGTTTTGTATAATTCAAAACTCTTCTTCCTCCTCATCATCTTTTGCTCCTTCTTCTTCTTCATCTTCTTATTTCATATTCTCATAATTCTTTTTGGGAGAAAAAAATCAAACAAAGAAAAAAATAATACACAATATTACAAAATCAATAGAAAAAGAAGGAGAGAAAAAATGCAGCAACAACAACAGTAATAAAAAACGACGATGAAAATGAAACACGTGAAAAAAAGGAGGAGAAACGCAAAGAAGAAGGAGAAAGAGAAGAAGAAGGAAGAGGAGGAGGAGGTAGAGGAACGCGAAGCACACTATAAAAACCGTTGAGTAGCACACGTGTTAACATGCTCATACGGGTGAGTGTCTTTTTTGTTGAGTTTGGCCCAACTTAAATGACTTGTAAACCAAAATAACTTGTATGTATATCACTTCTGTAAGTTATAATAACTATAATTAATGATGTTCATATTTAAACAAACTAAGTCAAAATTGCTCGTGTTCATTCATGTTAAGATAAAATGTATTAGCCTATAATAATAAAACAACCATATTAGACACAGTTGAGTTTATAGAACTAAACTATGATTAAGATAATGACTAAATATTATTGGATTATTTATTTGTATAATTTTGTTGTGTTTGTGTGCGGAAAATTAATTAATTCACAGTGGCCCAAGAAGCATGAAAAATAAGCCCATACTAATACTCCAAATCTTGATCCAAAATAGAAAACAGCTGAACCAAAAAAAAGAAAAACAAACCACATGTTATGAGTAGAAAATCAAACTTGGCCCAAACCACTCCAAGCCCATTCGATGATCCCAAAACCAAGTCCTCACAAATCACTATGTCACCAACAGAGCAAACAAAATTCAAATTCACTTTATTTTTCTTTCAATTTCACCCAACACACTTTTTTTTCCCTCTTCTCTTTCTTCCTTTCACGTTAAAGCTCAGAACCAAAAAAGAAGAAAATAGAAAGAGCCGAAGCTAGGTTGGGGTTTGGGTCACAAGCACCGTTCTGAAAAATATGAAGAAGATGAAGTCAATGGTGCTCTAATTGGAATCTACGGTCAATAAACAAACTTGGAGCCAAAGCAAGAACGCACGGCTCAAATTCAAGATTCTTGAAGAAAAAGGTTAAAAGAGAAGATTGAAGGTATGGTTGCATGTCACTGCTTCTACCCTCTTTCTCCTTTGTGAACGCTGTTGTTGCATCTGTGTATTGGGAGAAGAGAACGAACATGTGCTGAAGAAGGTTTCAAACTCTGGAAGCTTCACTCCTGGCCTCTATGATAGGGGTGAACGGCCAAAGATTGAGTAAGGAGTGAGAGCACACGTTTGGGTTCCCATAGCTCTTTGAGCTGTTTATTCTTCTCCTTCATGGTTTTCACTGAATATTTCTTTTTCTCAATTTAGTCTGTCTGTGTTTTATTGGTAAAAGGCAAAATGTGAGGTTTTGTAAGAAAAAACCAACAAGTGAAAAAAGGCAGAGAGTTAAACTTGGAGAAAAAGGCATAGTTATCTCAGAAATCCTTTGTATGTATTTCTGTTTTGTTGTCATGATCTTGAGAGAATTTCCTTACAAGTTGGGTTAGCACTTGGCTGTTAAAAGCTAGGTTTGAGTCCTAGTCAAGTTCAGGTCAGTTGGGTTAGAATCTGAACTTGTCCCAGATAGGATTGGGTAGATCCTAGGGAGAATTAGTGAATGTAATTCTATTGAAAGATAGTGAAATTTCGTCACTGTTGTGATGGAGACTGGATGTATGCTACATTACATTAGATAGCTGAATCAGGATACATCTGTGTGTCACTTCTTCTTCTCTACTTCACTTCTAGTTCTATTACTCAGGAAATAAAAATTAAAGTGTCTTTCAACTCGTTACGAGACAAAAGTAAAAATATCTCCTAAGTTTCTTTGAAAAAGCAAAAAGTAATTTTCACAAGAAAATGAGCCTAAGATTCAACCTCCCTTCTCTTAGCCACTGATAACTATTAGACGCTAATATAAAATGATGAATTCTATCATGTCTTTTTTAAAATAAAAGATAAATTATTCTTGTAACATATACAATTATTATTGATAAATTATTTTTTTACCAGAATTTCAAAATTCACATTATTTTTTTAAATTGATGCTTTGTTTTTCTTGAAACTTTGATAATAGGGCCATTTATTTTCATCATTCCCATTAAATACATCTCTTCTTCTCCAATTTTAAAACCTTAATTTCTCTCAAATTCAATCACCATTTCCAATCAATTAATTTTGGATTTGGAACTTGTTCTTACGCTTTTAATCTCCGATTTCAACGAATACATCTATCAATTTTTAGCTCTCTTCTTCTGAAGATTTTCTTCTTAGTATTTTTCTTAAAATTCAGCCAGATCAACAATGGTACTCCTTTTTAAGTAACCAATCCTCATAACCTTGTAAAACTATATATCGAAAACAAACTAAAATATTAGTTGATCATAAAAACAATGAGTCAATAATTACCATCTTAAGATTTTTATTATCTGAATAATGATTAAAAGATAATTTAAGAACAATTAAAGATAAAAAAAATAAAGTAAATAAATACATAAATAAATAAATAAATAATGATAATATTCAAAATAATTTTCTAAAAATTATATAAATTAATGAGTTTAACTATTATATATATTTAAAATAATTCTACACATCTAAGTTTTTTTGTTAATCAAATTTAACTAAGTTAGTCTAACATAACAAGAATTCGTTATAATTAATATTATTCTAAATCTTGTTATTTAATTAACTTACTTAGACTTTATTCATAAAAAAATTTAAATATGTATCATTACTTATATGTTTACACATATATTATGCTAGCCAAACCCTAAATTAATTTAGTTTATAAAATATATTAACGTGAGTTAAATTAGTACTTTTATTAATATTTTGTTATGGACTAATACATTTTATCTTAACATGAATGAACACGAACAATTTTGCCTGAGTTTGTTTAAATACGAACACCATTAATTATAGTTATCATAACATAAGCTATACGAGACATGTAATAACTCATTTATCTTACCTTGCAAAATCTTCATAAACTCTACAAATGTAACTTAGGACTAAAGTAGACATATATAATTTTATGGATTTAGTTTTGATGGACTCAAAATGTTTAGACTATTGAATGATCTTAATATTAGAATATATTCTTAAAATTTTTTAATAACTATTAAATAATTTTTATTTAATTTTATTTATTAATTAATCCTTCATATATTATTTAATTTTAAAATTTATTCTATATTTTATAAATTATTATTTTATCTTAAATCTCTTTTTTAATTTTATTTTGATTTAGAAATTCTAATCTTATCTTTTTCAATTTTAAGATTACTAATTTCATAATCTATCTTCAATTTATTTTTCAATTATCTAATTTTATAATTGTAATCATTTATGAATTTTTTTTCATTGTGATTATCAATTTTGTTACAACGACGACCATCGTTTGTAAATAGGCAGGTATGCGATCATCACAGTTACATAAATCGCAATCGGCAGAAATTCAATCGATTCTTATATTGAAGTAATTAATTGGTTAGTAAACAGAAATCCTTTACTGTTTACAACGTTCAAAAAATTAATCAATTTTTATATTTAGTTAATCAATTAGTTAGTGGAATTTTTTTTTTTGCAATTGTTCGTAAAACAATAGATTTTATTTTATTTATTCAAAAAATCAATTGATTAGTGAAAAAATATTTTTTTTACCGTAATCGATTGTTTTACTTTGTAAGTGAATCGATTTTATTATTTATCCAATTGATTGTTTGAGAGGGATCTAATTAATTGGTTGAATTATCCAATTGATTAATTAAAAAAATAATTAATTATACATAATCGGACTCTCTTTTTTTTATATACAAACAACTGATTGTTTGAAAGATTTATTTTTTTTTTTTTTTACCAAAGATAGGAGACTCGAATCCGTAACCTCTTAATTGAGAATGGAGAGACTATGCCATTTGAGTTATAACTCATTGGCATTTGAAAGATTTATCTAAGACTTTATTCATCATATGGATTTTATTATTATATAGGTTTTATTTTGTTACAGCGTTATATACCCTAGTTTACTCAATCAATTTTTTTAATAGTCAGTTTTAAGATGTCAAATATATTTAAGAAGGACAGTGATATAGATGAACAATACTAAAAAATGATATGAATGAATAATTTGAGGAGAATGATAATATTTTTTTTTTTCATATTGTTGTATAAATTACTTATACACATATATTAATATATCACATAATTATTCTAAACAAAATATTATATTAAATTATTTTTATAAGAAAAAGAAATGCTCCGGACCGAAATGAACGTGTAAGTTTATATGAGTTTAAGATAAATTTCAGAAGCCAATGAGTAATAGCTCAAATGGCATAAACTCCCCATACACCTCTAAGAGGTTGCGGGTTCGAGTCTTCAGATTTTTAGTAAAAAAAAAAAAAAAGATAAACTTCAGAAGCCATACATATGCAGTAGAAATGTGCTTTAAAGAATATCCCAACTATATATCTGTCTATCAAATAATTTTTCAAATAATATTTATTAAAAATCAATTTTCTGACCTAACAATCTTTTTGTTTCATCATTCGCATCAAAATTTAAGATTTAATTTGTAATGTCCCAAGCTTCTTTTTTTCTATTATTACTATCCTACCCTTTAATTTTATCAAAATTCCTACATTACCCTTATTCCTCCTACCCAACCCTAACCCTAAATTACTAAACAACTTCCACTCTTCCTCATCAACCACAGCCCCCTTCTTTTCAAAACTCACACCATACACAAATACACCCACGCAGAAAAAAAAAAAAAAAAAAAGAGAGAACGGTAGAAGGGGCTGCTGCCTCCACGCCTCGCTGCCAAAGTTCTGCTGCTGCCAAGTCGCCATCGACGTCAACCCTAGAGAAAGAGGGAGTCTGCGAGTTGAAGGAAGCTGGAGGAGTGTCGCTGCCATTAGCGTTTTGCGGTGCCGCCATCATGGTCGCCGAGAAGGAGGAGGACCCGCGAGGAAGAGGGACGCGGTCAGTCTCATCGTCATCAGATCCGTCTTTGCCGATGGAGACCCCATCGCTAAGCTGCTGCACCGCCGCTGCCACTGTTGGGTTTCCGGGAAGAGGAGCTCTAGCGGGAGAGAGAGAACGAGAGAGTTCGCAGAAAGAGAAACATCACCATAACGAACAGAGCGGGGAGGAGGAACTCACCGGAGGAGGAGACTCGTCGCCATGCCTCTAGTCGCCAGGAACGGCGGTACCGTCGCCGGAAAACCCGCCGGAGCTTCCAAACTCACCGGCAACACTACCTTGCCACTGTTCTGGTCTAGCTTCTTCCCTTAGTCTGTCCTGTTTTCACCTTATCTCTGCCACTAATTCATTTTTCTACCTTGTCCTTGTTTTGATTTATTTTTGTCCTTGTTCTGTTTTGGATCTTCCAGAATTTTATCTGCCTTTGTCTCTGTACTCGATTTGAAATGACTGCCTGGTGTTGTGGTCATTGTCGCTGTCGTGAGACGCACTCTGGGTTTGGTCTCTTCGGTCCGTTAGGACCATGCTGTGAGTAGGCTTTACAATTATAACCGTTAAGCTTTTGGTTTATGCCATTATGAGTTTTTAATTATATTTATAAAACTATTATTGAAGAACTTTGATTTGATTATAATACTTGATTTATTATAGCTGAATAATTCTTCTTATAAAATTCATATATTAGAAATTTTTACATGAGACTATATATATGTTTGATAAAACTTTATATTATTTTAGAATATTGATTTTATTTGAATATATGCTTTTGAAGTATTAAAGTATTTGTTGGCACTCACTTAGAAATTATGAAATATGTTTCTATGATTGAAAAAGTATGATGTGAAAATATTTCTGATAAGAAAGTATTATCTGATTGATTTGATTCGATACCTTATATATTTGAGAGATTAAAGATTTATTGTATTTGAAACTATATGTTTTGAATTGGTTTGGGAGGCTCGTATTAGAAAACCGTAGTTAACGGCGGTTATGACGTTAACTTAGATGCATCTGACTCAGACTCCAGCTAGCAGGGGTGTTGCTAGCCTAACGTGTAGGCCACACGTTAGATCTGTTATTCTGTTAGGACACACAAGAGGAAAGGGCTACCTATAGAGGTGGAGCCGCCCATGTGTGGACTTTTGATTTGATTTCTGTATGAGAACTCCCTTATTGATTCACTTATTATCATTAACTATTATTTTCTAATTAAAGTTACTTTGATAATAATGTTTATATGGTCTCATGTCGATTATAAATGTATTGTCTAGTCACTGAGTTGTAAAACTCATCCCTTTTTTTTAAAAACATTTTTCAGGAACAAATACTTGACCATGTGAGACTTTTTATTCAAGAGTAACAATCTGCAGTGAGTACGTATTCTTTGTCGAGTTCCTAGATGTATATGCTCCATATGTCACAGGCAGGATCCAACCATTTGTAATTATTTTATTTTTGTTAAAAATATATATAACTATTTATTTTAGAATTTGTAAAATATTTATAACTTTCTTATTCATCTTATAATTGAGTCGGTTTAGGCTTGCTAAGGGACTATTTTCCTGAGCGCCGGTCATGGCTCATTTTGGGCCGTGACATAATTAGAGTGAGACCAATGTCATGTGCAGATTTATAAATTAATTATACTATTTTGCAAAATATTTTTTAATTTATTTATTTATAAAAAACATAGATTTTTTACCAATAGTGTTATATAACATGAATGTTTGACCATCTCAAAAAATATAGTCACGTTCATACATTTATTCAATTGGCATTTTATACATGACTTTTGTATTTAACAACTATTAATGGATGAATAAAGCGGTTCATACTTTAAAGATGCTATATAAAATATAAATCAATTATTTTAAATAAAATATAATTTGCAAGATATGCCAATAGTATGAAATAGTTGTTCAAATAATAATAAATAGATAAAATATGATCTCAACATATAAATATTCACTAACCAAAGTTCCTTGATAACCTAAATCAGTGTATCTTCGTATCTAATTATTTATTATATAATTCAAAAGAAAAAAAATTAGTTTAAAAGTGTGTATGATTTTTTAGATTGTAAAACATAATAATCAATTATTTTACTTAACAATCATTGACCAAGTAATAATTGGAATAGAGAAAGGAGATTGCTTTCACTATTTCAATTGATTTTGTTAAAAATAATCGATTATTTTATCTATTAAATCTGTGTATTTAGGATAAGCAATATTCTTCTTAACATTATATATGTAAATTGTAATATATATAAATATCTTTCATTAAATAATTTATTTTTAATTAATTTATTTTAATTTTAGTTATAAATTCACTCATTATTAAATTAATTATATTTTTATATTAATAAAAATATACTCACTTATTCTTTTTAAATCTCAATGTTGTTTCTAACGTTTCAATCGTCCTATTTAAGTCCCTAACGTTTTAAAATTGAGTCAATGTTGTCCTGCCGTTAGGGATTCGTTAACAGAATTGACGACGGGACAAAATTGAGACCATTTTAAAACGTTAGGGACTTAAATATGACGAAAATGTTAGGGACAAAAACTATATATAAAAATAAATTTTAATTTAATTTTATCTTTCAATAATATTAATTTTTTACTATACATAGTATTCAATTATTTTTCAATTATATCTAAATAAATTACACTTAATTCCCTAACGGATCCCTAACGCATGACAACATTGAGTCAGTTTTAAAATGTTAGGAAATTAAATAAAACGATTGAAACGTTAGGGACAACTTTAAACTTACTCCAAACGTTATGGACAAAAATGATACTTTATTCTACATAATAAATATATTAAAGTTTTAAATTTTGTATTTTTTTTTACAGAAACTATTTTAATCAGTAATATTAACCTGTAAGGCACATGTTATTCCTGATAACCGTTAATGAGTGTATTAATTCACTCCAATAATACCTGCATTTTGGGATACAAATGTGGGTGACACGAAAGGGACTAGTTAACGCAAAACAAGAGAAAGAAATAGAGGCATTCACGCAGGCTCACGCAAATACTAAATGAAGCCGTCTTAAATTCTAAGTATTATCCGAAACGGCGTCGTTTTGCCCTCCTCCGTTACCGTTTACCTGTTTCTTTTCGTTTCGTTTCTTTTCTTTTCTTCTTCAATCCACTTTCTTCTTTTTTTTCTTTTTTGGCTTTCTCTATTTTCCATTTGCCAAAGAACCGAGTTGGCAATGAGTTCTGATCTCAAACTGCAAAAATCAGAAGCTGTAGCTTAATCGAGTTCGAGTTTCGAGCTCGTGCTTGGATCTGTTTCCTTTTCTTTCTAATTTGATTTTCTTATGTTTATTAGAAAGTGAATTGAATTGAATTGATGGATCTGAGAGGTTCCGTTTTGTTCTTGGCGATTATTCTGATTGTTGAAACATGCTTCGTCGTTGCGAATGGGAATTTCGTGTTCCAGGTGGAGCGTCCAAAAATGCGTTTGGGATTAAGCGATGTTAGGGCGCGTGATGATCGTAGAAGAGATAGGATTCTCTCTGCGGTGGATCTCAACCTCGGCGGCAATAGTCAACCTACCAAGACCGGGTTCATCTTTCTTTTCCCTTTTTTTTTTCTTAATTTAATTTAATTGTTATTATTATGATATTTATTTTTCTTCTGTTATTTGTTTGCATAGTAATTGAATTGTAAGTGTGAATTGCGAATGAACGTACAATAACAACTTACTTGTACAATTATTCAGTTTCTGTTGATGTGGCTCGTGCTTCGATGTGTTATTATAAAAATGAGACAGGTTGGTTCCATAGTTTATGCATCCATAGTACAAGATGCAACTTGTAGTGTTTACTTTTAGTTCAATGTAATTTATGATTTTATTTTATTTTCAATAATGATATGTAGCGTCTTTCTGAATCCTGCTTAAGAAAAATGCTACTCCATCAATTTTAAAAGAGAAAGATACCGAGTGTTTGTGCTTTCAAGATGTTAAACGTATTTAATTTAGTCATTAGATTTCCGGCCCGATGAATACTCTGGTGCAAACAAGAAAAACGTATTTAATTTAGTTTTTGTCTTAGTTTAGAAATGAGGATGATAATTATGATATGTATATTGTGATTTGTGAACTTGTATTCGATTAAGGGGAAAAATTAAAAAGATAGAATGTGTAGTTTAAGATGCAAATATAAAATAATAAAAAGTCATTTATCATATTTTGCAGTCTAGGCAACCAACTCTATATGCAGCCAAACAACCAACTTTTCAAAAGACACTCGTTTTAAAAATTTGAAAAACTAGTTTTACGTTCAAAAAACGTGCATGGTCCGACCCCTATCACCTCTCTTCTCTTCTCCCTACGCATCTCTTCTTTTCCTCCGTACCTCTCCCTCCGCGCTGCCTCTCCCTCCACGTTTCTTCTTCTTCTTTTTCTTAACCTTATTCTTCTTCTCATGATCATTTTTAGAAGTTTTTGTACAATGATTTTAGATATTTCTTTTTGTTAGATTTTGGGGTGTTCTTTTTAACGAATTTGGATGTTTTTTTGGTTAGGTTTTGAAGGTTCTTTTTCTATTACTTTATGGTTTTCTGTAAAGTTTTGGATGTTATTTTTCAAAACTCTTTTCTATGATTTACATGGTTTTCTGTTAAGTTTCGAATGATATTTTTCAAAACATAAGAAAAAGAAACACCCGAATACTGTAGAAAAGAAATATCTAAAATTATTAAAAAAGAATCATACAAAACCTAAAAAGAAGAAACATTTAAAACATAAGAAAAAGAATGAGAAGACACGGAGGGAGAGGAGAAGAGAGGTTTGCATTACCACGTTTGTAATGTCACGCATGGCTGCAGGTGGCGGATGGTGATGTGTCATTGAGACATTGACAGTGGAGGACGCGCGGCTGCGGGTGATGAGAGGTGATGCGTGATTGACGGTGGAGGATTAGGATTTTGTGGTTGTTTTTTTACTGGTAAATGAGAGTGAAAGTAGGATTAGAATTACTCTTGATTTATGGCTCTTTTGCAGTCTGCAGTTGGCTGGTATTCTAGTTGGTTACCTAGCGTGATTCATATTAACTCTTACAGTTAATGCTTGAAAAATAATGTAAATAGTAGCATATGGTTGAAGCATATACATTTTTCGAGTTCATCTAAATGTGAATGCTATCATGCTGATGTTATTTTATTTGTTTTAGGCTGTATTTTACAAAACTTGGGCTTGGTTCTCCTCCAAAGGACTACTATGTTCAGGTTGATACAGGAAGTGACATTCTCTGGGTAAATTGTGTTGACTGCGCAAGATGTCCCAAGAAAAGTGATATTGGTGTATGTATCTTGATCTTGAGTCTAGAGTTTCTTCTGTACCTTTATAATCTGAAGTTACTGAAGTAATTTTTCTCGATATTGTTACATCAGATAGACTTGACTCTCTATGATCCAAAGGAATCCAAAACTTCAGAATTGGTTCCTTGTGACCATGAATTTTGCTCTTCCACATACGATGGTCCAATTCCTGGTTGCAAGGCTGATATTCCCTGCCCATACAGCATAACTTATGGGGATGGAAGTGCAACTTCTGGATACTACGTGCAGGACTACCTTACTTTTAACCATGTTAGTGGTAATCTCAATACCGCACCGCAAAATAGCAGTGTCTTTTTTGGGTAAGAGAAACTTCTGATACTTTGTATTGTGATATTTCTGTCTTGTTGACTTTTGATTACCATTTTCAGTCTGATTAGGTCTATTCACAATGTTGTTGAAGTAGATTAGATGTTAATATTCTTGGCTTATCTTGGTTGTTAGGATAGTTTTTATCCTCGTTTGAGATAGTTGTTTTTC
This sequence comes from Arachis ipaensis, assembly GCF_059453495.1. Taxonomy (NCBI): domain Eukaryota; kingdom Viridiplantae; phylum Streptophyta; class Magnoliopsida; order Fabales; family Fabaceae; genus Arachis; species Arachis ipaensis. The sequence goes on along the minus strand of NC_142443.1, from coordinate 1,512,034 downwards.
ATCATGTGAATAATTTCCATTTATTTAGCTTCCTGGGTTAATAAATAAACGCTGATCCCCTGATTTTATATCTTGGTGTTTTCTTGCTGACAGGTGTGGCAATGTACAGTCTGGGACATTGGGATCATCTTCTGATGAAGCCCTTGATGGAATAATTGGTTTTGGACAAGCAAATTCTTCGGTGCTTTCACAGCTTGCTGCATCTGGAAAGGTGAAAAAAATATTTTCACACTGCCTTGACAATGCTAAGGGTGGTGGAATATTTGCCATAGGAGAAGTGGTGGAACCAAAAGTCAAAACAACTCCATTGGTACCAAGAATGTATGTCCAATAACATAGCATTTTTTATGTCATGCCATGATAGCGGTTATAAAAATCCAAGGACAAATTCAGTACTCACATACTAACACATGGTTGGTTAGAGTGGCAAATACTCCTTCCCCTTAACCACTGTTGATCATGACAGGGCACACTACAATGTCAATTTGAAGGATATTGAGGTTGGTAGTGATATTCTACAACTTCCGACAGATATATTTGATTCTGGAAGTGGGAAGGGAACTGTAATAGACAGTGGAACAACCTTGGCTTATCTCCCAAGCATGGTTTATGACCAACTAATTTCAAAGGTACGTTTATCCTTAGGAATAAATAGAATCAATATTTCCCCTTCTTTCCAGTTTGATAGGCTTCTTGTCTGAGTTGAATAATCTTATTTCTCAATTATGCCATGCATATGATGTATGACAGGTCTTGGCTGCGCAGCCTGAACTGAAATTATATCTCGTTGAGCAACAATTTACTTGTTTCGAGTATACTGGAGAGTATGATACTTTATAACTTTCTTCTATTGATATTTGCATTTCTCTGTCATTTCTGAATTATTGTTTTTGACTAATATAAGATGTGATTCTGTATTTGTTTGATTGCCTATTTCTTCTTTATAGACTTATCATAGCACATAATCAGTCAGATTTATTTTCTTGGTTGTTTTAGTCCATATGGTAAGATCATAAAATGAGGCTGCCCTCTAAATATATCTGAGCTATCTCGGATTTTGATAATATTAGATTATGGCTAATCAATAATCTAAAACAGATTATGATACAATAAGGAAGATATAGCTGTAGCTTTACTCAGTACAGATAACAAAGGCCTTGTAATTGTATTAGTTAAAGCAGTTGAACTGGAAAGGAATTTTTATATTGTAGAGTGATTTGTGTACTTTTGATTAGCTTCTTGAAGAAGTGAAAGTATATCAGCCTATCAGGTCTTATCTGAATTCTGTTATACTTTGTCCTATTCCTTATTGAGTAGGTAACTAAATAAGGTTGAGTTGATATGTGGTAACTAAAATGCAGATTTAATTTTGAAGAGTTTATTTAAATCAGTATGCTCTTCTAATTATCAGGCAAATGCAGCTTGTAACTTGTTGATATTTTGTAATCTTGAAGTATTGATGATGGATTCCCAGTTATCAAGTTTCATTTTGAGGATTCTCTTTCCCTGACGGTGTATCCTCATGACTACCTGTTCCTGTTTAAGGTGAGTAGGAGGAGCTTTGTTATTGATTGTTTCAGTACCCTCTCATTTAAGAGGCTTAGCCTGTTATCTAAATTGATTCTCCTTCTTGTTGTTCTCTGTCTTCTATTATACACGCTTATTATATGATACACTTCTCTATTTGGTAAATATATTACAGTTATTCAATTTTGGTGTTTCTTGGTTGTCTGTCCCCAGGGTGATATCTGGTGTATTGGATGGCAGAAAGGTGTCTCACAAAGTAAAAATGGAAGGGACATGACTCTTCTTGGAGGTAAATTAATACAGTGACCTCTTGTTATAAGTTTATTGAAGGCACAATTAGTGCATCCAGTTTTCTTTTCTTTTTATAATGCTCTTCCAGTATTTGTTTGAGTCTGTTTCTGATCATTAGGAAGATTAATTGTTATGTCTGATTAGCTTTGAAGCCGTCTTTTTCTTTTATATTTTGTTAATATAAAAAAATTCATTAAACAAACTAGTCTTGTTTCTTTATCTTTTATAATTATTTATGTTCAATTACTCCAATTGCAGATTTGGTGCTATCAAACAAACTAGTCGTATACGACCTTGAAAATATGGCCATTGGATGGGTTGACTACAATTGTGAGTGCCAAGTTCCCTTCCTAATTTGTTCTCTGAGTTAATCTATTTCCATTTATATAAATATATGCTGAATATGTAATTCAAAGCTGTGGCTCTCAGTCAAGTTCATATCACCATGGATCCTTTCCTTGTTATTAACCAGTAATATGATATTAATTAAAAAAAAAAACTAGTAGTTCAGAGGATGCATATACTCCTTGATTGAATATTGTTTTTGATCCTATATCTATATGAACTACTGTTTTAGGGTCAAGTTTGTTGACATTTATATTTGCTAGAATGATTTTCTTAAGCATTCTTGCTTTTGTTTAGGCTCCTCTAGCATTAAAGTGAAGGATGAGAAGACTGGAACAGTATATACAGTGGGTGCACACAATCTATCTTCAGCTTCTACCTTCTTAATTCGAAGAATATTGACATTCTTTGTGTTGCTAATTCCCGTGTTAAATTGTTTAACTAACTAGGTTGTTCTTGTGTTATACGAGGGATGTGTCATTCATTCGATTTTTGTTGTACCATAATTCGTTTTGTGATAAATGTGCAGTGTTAATGATATGGTATAGTTTAAATATTTATCATTAATGTATCCCAAAAAAGATATCATTGAAAAAAGGCATCTTTTTTTTTGTATAACTACTTCTTTCTTCTTCTCTAGGAAACATTTTTAAGTTCTTTTCAATGCATGTTGAAGCCATCAGAAATGCCATGTATCTTGTGTTTCTGGTGCGATGTATTTGCATTTCTCTGTTTCTTGTCAATAATACAAATTTTTAGGTTTTGTAAGGATAAAAAATGTACACTGTAATTTGTGGTTTACTAAAGAACCTGCAGCATTATGATGAATTGATGATTTAAAGGATAGCGAGTGCATTTGTGCAGGGCAGGAAAATTCACGATGGGGCTTTGATAGCTTGTGAAACAGTGCACTGGCTAAAGGCAAGAAAACGGAGATCAGCGATAATTAAACTGGATTTTCAAAAGGCTTATGATAGGGTGAAATGGAGCTTCGTGGATATCGTGCTGCAGAAGATGGGCTTTGGATATCGGTGGCGGGGGTGGATTCAGGAGTGTGTATGTTCTGCTTCTATGTCAGTTCTTATAAATGGATCTCCCACTAAGCCGTTCAAAATGGAAAGGGGTCTACGACAAGGAGATCCTTTATCTCCATTTCTGTTTGTCCTGGTTGTCAATGTGCTTCATAGAATGATCGGGGAGGCGGTGAGGAATGGGCGCATATCGCCGCTGTTGGTTGGTCGAGATAACATCGAGTTGTCGCACTTACAGTTTGTGGACGATACTATTCTATTCTGTCCTCCAGAGGAAGAGACCATAAGGAATTACACGCGCCTTCTGCGTTGCTTTGAGCTGATGTCTGGTTTGAATATTAATTTTGAAAAGTCCAGTTTCATTCCGATTAATTGTGACCAGCAGTGGACGAGTAAGATGTGTCTCTTACTGGGGTGTAAGGAGCAACTACTCCCTGTCCGGTACCTTGGGATCTCTTTGGGAGCTAATCCGAGGCTAGTTAAGACGTGGAAACCAGTGATTGATAAGGTGGAAGCAAAGCTGAGTCTGTGGCAAGCAAAGAGCCTAAATAAAGCGGGTAAGTTGGTACTCATTAAATATGTCCTTAATAGCCTGCCTATATACTACCTTAGTTTGTATAAGATGGCAAAGGCAGTAGCAGCAAAGTTGATCTCATTACAAAGACGGTTCTTGTGGAGTAAAGAGGATGGGCAGATTGGGTTGCCACTAGTGAGATGGGAGGTAGTGATGGCCCCTAAAAAGGCGGGTGGGTTGGGAGTAGGTGATGCAGTAGTTCGGAATACAGCTCTTCTGTTTAAATGGTGGTGGCGGTTTTCGAAAGAGGATTGCCCCTTATGGAAAAAAGTAGTGTGTTCTTGTAATAACTTGAATCCTTCTGTGATGCTGCGGGGTCAACCTATTCCTCTGAGAGGGGGCCCGTGGAAGGATATTTGTCAGCTTCAAATCAGAGAGCCACAAGTCAGGGAACAGATGATTGGTGGATTGTCAATGGAAGTAGGAAATGGCAGAACAGTCCGATTCTGGGAGGATGCTTGGCTAACTGGTGGTGTCTTGAAAGACTTGTTTCCAAGGCTTTTCTCGGTTTCAAACGTTAAAGGATCTGTTATACGGGACTGTGGGTTTTGGGATGAGCTAGAGTGGATTTGGAGCTTCCAGTGGAGGCGGGAGTTGTTTCAATGGGAGTTAGAACTCTTGAACCAACTTCATGTCATCTTACGTTCAGTTAAGCTAACAACTGAGAGAGAGGATCGGGTGGTTTGGAAATTTGATAGGAGTGGTGTGTTTTCTACTAAATCCTTCATGCAGGTGATGCAGGAAGCAGTACTCCCGGAGGAAATAACAAGCTATAGCTTCACACGTGCTATTTGGAGGGGCTTCGTCCCACCAAGGGTTGAATTATTTGCTTGGTTTGTATTGGTTGAGAGGGTGAATACTAAGGAAAGATTGGGAAGATTAGGTGTCATAGACCAGCTTGATAATATGTGTGCTCTGTGCTGTAAGTCCGTGGAATCTGCGTTTCATCTCTTTCTTGGTTGTGAGCTTACTTGGCAAGTGTGGTGTGTTTGGCTGTTCGCTCTGGGAAGAGAATGGTCCGTTCCGGGTACACTGAAGCAACACTTTGAGAGCTGGACGAATGCTTCACAAAGAAAGTATGAGAGGAAGCGCTGGTTGATTGGTTTCTTTGCGGTAATTTGGGCAATTTGGCTTGAGAGGAATGATAGGGTGTTCCATAATCAAGGCTCAGGTGTAGTGGAAATCATTAACAGGTCCTTTGTGCTATCTGACGAGTGGATTGGTGGTACTACTCTTGGTTGTTGATGGCAATGTCGAAGATGACTAGGGGTTGTTTTAATTCGTTGGGTTGTTAGTGATGTTTTCTAGTTGTACTTATATTTACTGTTTGCTCCACCGGTGGTGTAGAGCTTTTTCATTCAAAAAAAAAAAAGGATAGCGAGTGATAGAGGCGCTGATGTGGACAAAGTTAGTTAGAGTTGATTGTTAGTTATGGCAGCTAGGCACAATCTTTAACTGTAGTTAAGTAGAGTGAGTTAGATGATTAGCTTGTAACTTAAACCACTGCACAATATATAAGCGTGGCTCCTGTATCATTCACCTCAAGAAATTCACTCTCTCAATCTACCAAAACTTTGAATCTCCCTATCATCTCATTCTCTCTAAAACTACCTGACTGCCACTGGTACCATTTTTCAATGATAAATTAAGGTTAAATATTGTTAGTGTTGCAAGTGTGAGGAGTGTTGAAGTTAGTCCCACATCAAAAAAAGCAAGGAAGAGTGAGGAGTTTATAAGATGAGAGACCCATTAATTTGTCACTTTAAGGTTTTGAGTTGGATGCGATGTCATCGTATTTTTGAGGTTTGGCTTCATGACATTAAACCACTTTACAAACATCTTCATGCTCCTCATCACATCTACAACAACAAACACAACATTCTCTCCCCATTTGCCGGTGAGTCATCATAAACTAATATAGAACAAAAACATGCATAATATTAAATGGTGACTATACACTTTAAAATATTATTTTCATGACAAAGATAATAATTAAAATATAAACACAAATTATATTAAATAATTTAGTCAAATGTATCGAATTTTCTAACCATTTTTAATAATGATCTTTCCATAATATTTTCTTTTATAGTATGTTTAATAGGGTACATGTTAGTAAAACTTTTTAAAAAATATCATTTGAAAAAAAAATTATTTTATAAAAATTCATCCAAACAAGTTTTTTGTTTACTTTGACAAAACATTTTTAACCAAACATTTAATGTCCTATTCTAATATTACTGAATTAAAAATAAAATGACCTTTTTTTCATACACAAATTAACAAAAACACTTGTTTTTCAAATTAAGTAATTAATATACCCACTAATACTATTAAATTCCTATTTAATTACCACAACTTTTATAAGAGCACATGTAATTTTTTTCCCTTTCCTTCTCATTCTTATTACTGTCACTTTCCCATTTTCTTTTTTTATGCATTGTCTATATCATACTTTATCTGATGCATGACAACAAAAAGAAAAAAAAAAACACCAGCATATCCTTCTTTGATAGGCTCAATTTTAACCCTTAACTGTCTCAAACTTCATTTTAATATAAACAAGATACTGATCTTATTGAACCAATGACATGTGGCCAGTATAATAAACCCCAACCCAGGATAGCAACAAAAAATTTCCCTGTTCAACAAAAAAGCACAAACCCAAATAATTAATCAACATTAGCTGCCGATTACGCTGAAGTAATTACGCCCTCCCAGAACAATACCTTCCTGCCAACACTGTAGTGCCTCAGGTTGTGTCTGTGCGTCCTACTCCCTTTTATGCGAAGTCACTTTTTTTTTCTTTGGTTTAGGCGGAGTCACTTTAAATACGTTCACGGTACCATCCGCCAAAGCCCAGAAGATAGAGCGGTAACAGGAATCCCAACTCTTTCCACAGTGGTAACAGAACGAATATCCACACTTGCAACGGATTTTACCGCACGTGAAATGTTTTTTCTCAACAAAGAACCTGCAGTTTGGGCACCTCTTCCACCGGTTCCTGGCCGCTACCTCCATCACCACTCTATCTTCATTCTCTGTCCTCCCAAATTCCTCGCACATCATCCCATGATGCCAAACTGCCTCACACGTGACGCAGATCTGCCTATTACAGCTAGGGCATTTTGATTCCGTCAGTGAATCATCATCCACGATCATAAGGGCAGAGCAGTCCTTGAAGGGGCAATACATGAATCTCTCGCTCTCGTTCTCAACAACAGCAGCTTCACATAATGACTTCTCCCACCGATCCAAAACCATCCTTGGCAGAACCTCGCGGCAACCCTCGGGTTCCAAGAAACCACCACACCAGGGCACCGGACACCGGATATTAATCACGTTGTCGTCAAGTCTAGAACCAACGTACTTCACCACGTAATCCATACAATATGAGTGGCTGCAACCGGTTATAGAGAAATTTTCCGCTTCGGTTTTAATGTCAATGCAGATTTCGCACACGAACGAGAAAATCGAGGATGACTCGCCTCTCCCCTCCTCTTCGTTGATCTTCCTTCGTTTTGTGGCAACGTCGCTGTTTCCGTGATTCTTTACGGCGTTAGAATTCATCATTTGGCTCTGCCTCCTCTTGCTTGATCCCGAATTGAATACTAAGTAGTTGAGATCCATGTGTGACGGTGGTGATAGTGATGGTGACAACCAAAGAGAATAGTAGTGCCTCAAGAAAAACTCTTTGATCGTCTTCATGTTTTCCAGAAATTTTTAGAATTTGAAGACGAGGGAGGAGAGCTAGTGGTTGTTGGTCTTGTGGGATATTTATTTAGGATAAATTAAAAATTAAAAATTAAAAATTAAATATAACCAACCCTTAATTTAATACTTGATCAACAAATAAGTAACTAATGAATTTAAATTTTAGAGCAATGCTAGGGGCCAGCAACTTTTGTGATTGGTAGCCATCAAATAGCCATCAATAATGATCTAATGGTGTGTGATTGATGTGAGATTTCATCCAATGACTCACATTTCTCTGCTGGTTACATGCTGGCCAAAATTCAACAAAACTGCTGGCCCCCTAGACTTTTCCTAAATTTTAAAATACGATTTTTTTTAATTTAATTTATATTTTAAAAATATCGTCAGATATTTGTTTTAGGGGTGAGCACGGGTCGGTTTGGTTCGGATTTATGGTAAAATTAGAACCGAACCGATCAAAATATAATTGGTTCAGTTTGGTTTGGATTTGTATTTTTTTTTTATATGTACCCGAACCAAACCAAACCGATTAAGAACGGATTGGTTCGGTTCGGGTAATTGGGTACCCGATGACTTTAAAATTCATAAAAAAAAAACCAAATTTTTATCTTAAAAATTCAACAAGTACAATAAACATGTAACATCAATAGAAATAATCCAAACATGTTAAACACCAAATACATTAAAAACTAAATTCATTAAAATCCAAACATATTAATAATGAATAATCATTGTCTAATGGAAAAGCCATATATATTTTTTTATTTTTTTATTTAATTAACATATGATCGGATTCGCGGGTTGGTTTGGGTTCCGCACCCCAAAACCGATATCCGAACCAATCACTAACAAAAGCCATAGATTTGGTTCGGGTTGGACCCGATTACCCGTTGGTTTCAGAACCAATTTAATTGATTTGGTTTGTGTTCGGATGGGTAATTGGGTACCCGCTATCCATGCTCACCCCTAATTTGTTTGTTATGGCATTTCTTTTTCTAAAAAAGTATGTCCCACAAAATTAGGAAGTAACTGATTTTATGAATCTTTTCTATTTCAACTTACTCTTATGGTTTAAAAATTTAATTACATTTATTTTCTTTAGGGGTGGCAAAACGGGTCGAGCCCGTCGGGCCGATCCGCTAAACCCGCTAAAATCCGCACCGCCAAAATTAAAAAAACCCGCCAAATCCGCACCGCCAAATTGGTGGGTTTTGGCGGGGCGGGGCGGGCCGGTCCGCCGGGCCGAAGATTTTTATTTTTTATTTTTTTATATTAAATAAAAGAGTGATTACTATTATAAAATTAATAATTATAAAATTTTTAAACACTTTTTTTTCATTTTTTGTTTTTATTCTTCTTTTAGTTATTAACTTTATTTATTTTATTTTACAATTTCATATATATGCTCAAATTATGTGACTTATTTTATAAAATAAAGATGATTCTATTGACAAATATTATTTTGAACAATTTTATTGAAGTTAAAAATTAAAAAAAAAAGTATAGTAAAAAAATTATATTATAATTTGACTATTTTTTATTTGTATTTGATTTTTTAATTATTATTTTTTGATTAATTTTAATGAATTTTATTTTTCAAAAAAAAAAAAAAAAAGAGTCAAGCGGGCTAGCCCGCCAACCCGCCAATCCGCCATAAAGCGGGGCGGGCTAGCATTTTGAACCCACTTTAGTTGGCGGGGCGGGCCTAGGCGGAGCGGGGCGGGTTGGAGCGGGCCGGCCCACTTTGCCACCCCTAATTTTCTTAGTTACCTTTTTCATTTTCCTTTTAACTCCGTTTAGTCTTTTTTTTTTTTTTGTTCTCTATTTTTTATTATTATCTTTTTTCTTTTCTCATTCCAACTTTTCATAGAATTTGGATCCTCTAAATTTTAAATTTGTACTTTAGAGGGTAAAGTGTGATTTTCTACCTTTGAATGGTTTCTCTCTCATATTTATTCTTGGTCCCACCTATAAAATAAATGGTGAAAGATCACACTTTACTCTCTAAAGTGAAATTCAAACTTTAGAGAATCCAAATCCCTTTTCATATGCTGTCCCTTTTTTCTTTCTATCGCTTTGTTTTGCATTCACCATTTCTCGAAATAATTTCGCACACATTTTTTATGGAATTTTTTATTTTTATAAATTAAGTAAATATAATAATTACTGAAATAAATAATTTAAAAAATATTTATCGAAATAAATACTCCTCTCTTATCTTATTTACATTGTAAATTATGATCCAATTGAATTAATTTAAATTTAAAAAGTAAAAATAATCGTTTGTCAATTGTTAGGAGAAATTGGTGGAAAGAGATAAAAAAACGGTTATCTCTCGTGTTATCTTTCATTATCCACGTGGGAGATAACCGTTTTAATTATTTTTCCACTATTCTTATTAACCTCTCCTAACATAACGGTTATTTTTATTTTTCAAATTTAAATTAATCCAATTAGATCATAATTTAATCTAAAAATTTTTATGTATTATTTTTTAGTACTAATTAATCAAATATATCCATTTTAATCTTTTCTACTAACTTTTTATGTACTATTTGCATACTAATAGTTTGGATTATTAATTTTTTATTATTTAATTTTTTTTTTAAAAAATACATGTATCTCGTTTACAGTGTAAATAAAATAAAAGAAAAGTATTTATTTTGATAAATATTTTTTAAAATATTTATTTTTATAATTATTATAATTAATTTATTTATTAAAATAAAAAACCCATTTTTTATGCGTATATTTTTTCCTTTTTTAAATCTTTCACCAAGCTTACTTTTTTAACATTGCTTTGCTTTGTATTCTTGTTTGTTTGTTTCAAACTTAATCTCATCAGTTAGAAGATTTTAGGGAGGATATAAAATATTTATATATTCGAGTATGATGTTTGTGGATAAAAGAAATTCAAGTGGATTAATGGACTCTTATACACACATCCATGGGATCAAATGCGTCTAAAGCAAAAAAGTTGGAGAATTAATTTATCTAAGAACTAAGAACAGTCATCCTCAAATCTCAATAATTTTTAAAAAGAATAAATTCTTTTTTGGGTCAGCATACTGGGCCAACAACCTTGTCCAGGCCCTAATACCGAAGTTCCATATCCAACCCGTCCCGGTTTCAAATAAAAAATCATTTGGAAACCAACGTATAATATACGTCGTTTTTGGTATAAAATGTATACTCTAGTAATATAGAAGACCTAAAAAAAGAGTAATATGATAAAAAAACATCTATCTTATGTATTGCTAAAAGAAACCCTCCGAAGCCCAGAAACTTAAGCCCAGCAACCTAGTCCATTAATTACATCATCTTATAGTTAAAAACCCATCCAATATTCCAGAATCAAAGTTTTGCACCTGTGTGTACAATATCCTCTGAAGTCTGACCCAAAAGGAAAAAAAAGTGTAAAGAGAGTGAGATACCTCTAATCTTACCAAATTCCCATGGGGAGAAAATTATCATATCATAATAATCATTTTAAACTCTAGAATTTGTGTGAATTTGTACCCTTTTTTTTTGTATAGAGTAGTTATGTACTAATTCCCATGATCAAATTCTGTGGATAGAAGTTCATAATCAAAGTCGAAGCCTGCAAAGCCAAAAATAATGGAGTTAGTAGCCCTAACCATTTATTCTACATAAATCTTTGACCAATGGAGTTAGAACTAGTAATACCTACTAATCAAGTTAAAACATATATTTTGTGAATTAAAATAAAATAAAATAAAAAATTAATCATTATTAAATTTATAATTTTTAGTATATTAGTGTATGTAATAGAGCAATTGTTACTATAAAAAATTTACAAAATTTAATTGTTATATTTGTAATTACTATCAATCAAGTAGATTAACAGAAAAGAGTAATGTTTACCGTGTCTATCATCTTTATAAATTTTTCGGTTAGTATACCTACATTTTATATCCCAAATCACAATTTTTTGTTGAGTATATCTTTATTTTTTTTTTTCTAGTGAATTAACTTATTTATCTTCAACTCCTTGATCATTTTGCACTATATTTAAATACCGCTTCAGTGGCTTTAACTTTATTCATTTGACATTTTATTTGACCCATACAACATATTATTTCCGGACAACAATCTAATTTTAGTGCAATAACATTAATGTATTTGGTCACCTAATATAACTCTCCTCTTTTAAATTAACTAATATCAAATTAAGTTATTATATTACATTGTTTAGACATAGATTTTCTGCTATATTTGTATTAAGGCAAAATGCTTGTAGAATATATTTTCTGCCATTTTCAAACTACATGGTTAATTAAGCAAAGAAATTGATTGCATTCAAAGATTCGTTAAAAGAAAGAGAAAGAAAACGAAAAGCAGGGGTTGCATCACTTGCCTATGTGACTTAGATTTTTGTCACCAAATGACACGTATTCTTTGCCGTGGAAGGCATGGAGAAATGACTTCCGCTGCTTCATCAATCATGGAGGCAAACATGTGGATTTAGGCCATTGCATGCAATATTTAAGTTTTTACTGTAATCTGGCGTGTTATTATTAAGATGTCCATATCTAGATCAATAACCTATTAGACTAGCAAAAATCAGCTATATAATAAATGATTTAATAATAAAACATTTAATAATACAATAAGGAAGACGAAGTAAACAAGCCGTTTCAACCAAATTCTTATTAATTAGGTGACTTAAAAAATAAAATTAAAAAAAAAAAAGATTTTGCATTTGTGCTACTTTTACTTTTTGCTTCTTCCTCTCACCTTCGAGTCTTCTTCCCTTATTCCCCTTTTTCTTTTAATTCCTCTTCCTTTTTATGTACTTTTATCTATTTTTTTTTTGGCGTCGTGTTTGATATAATTTCTGTGATGTTTAATTCATATATTCGTTCACACAATATTTATGTATTGTTAGTTTTAAGAAAGTGATGTATTTTTCATAGAATTTGATTTTAAGTAAAATAAATTAAGATTAAATAACTAATATTTTTTAAAAGCTTGGTAAAATAATTAAAAAAATAAATTAAGATTAAATAACTAATTTTTTTTAAAAGCTTGGTAAAATAATTAAAAAAATAAATTAAGATTAAATATGTATAAAGCTTTTTTTAAAAGCATTTATTCATTTAACATCATCTCTTAGTATGTATAAAATTTTGGGTTAATTTCTATTACAGTGTATTAAGGTATATCAACAAGGAACAGGTGAAATAACAAGTCAGTTTTACTTACTTTAAAGTTGACTTGGATTGACATTTACAACAAGCCGTTAAAATAATATAACAGTAATTATCAACTCCTCCCAAAGAATGAGGGGGTAATACTTAAAAAATCTGAAGAACGTTAATCCAAAGTCCTAATATAATTTCGTATCTAGCAACTAAGTCTACTAGAATAACAAAACGATTCACTGCTAATCTTGGCCATGTGAACTTATCATGTCAACTGAATTCAAGCCAATAATACCAAACAATATTACCCAAAAATAAATCTCCATTAATGGAGGTTCCTCATCAAATAAGAGAAATTTAACCAACAATTTCCAGTGGTCTATAACTCTCAACACTACAAGTATTGGAATCACCCTATAACCTGATGTATTATTCACTTCCATTTGCTTGTATACCCTAAGGATCAGATGGTCAATTTGAACTATTAAATAGTATTAGTAATAAATATATTTTTTAATATTTATTAAATAATATTTTTATTAGTTAGTCTTTCATATATTATTTTACTCTAAAATCAACCTTTTATTTTATAAATTATTATTTTATTATTTATTATTTATATTTTCATAATTGTATCATTAATAATTAAAAACAAAAAAAATAAATCATTTATTAATGATGATCTTAATTATGGTATATGAATACGATATGAGATCTTTTAACTAATTTAATTTCTAAAACTTAAATTTTTTTTTTTTGTAAAACTAAGATTTAATGTTAAACATTCTTTTGAAGTGGAGAAAAAGAAAAAACAATGTAAAATATTTGCGATTAATCCAATCCATTTAATTTGACACCAATTGAATTAATAAATAATAATTAAGGTCAAATAATTCAATCATGTTAATCGATTTAATAGATAAAATAATCGATTGTTTTTAACAAAATGAATTGAAACAGTGAAAGCAATATGTTTTCTCTATTCCAATTATTACTTGGTCAATGATTGTTAAGTAAAATAATTGATTGTCATGTTTTACAATCTACAAAATCATACACTATTTCAAACTTTTTTTTTTTCTTTTGAATTATGTGTATAAATAATTAGATATGAAGATACATCAGTCTAGGTCATTAAAGAACTTTAATTATTGAATATTTATATGTTGAGATCATATTTTATCTATTTATTATTTGAACAATTACTTCATACAATTAGTATGTCTTAATTAATTATATTTTATATAGCATCTTTAAAGTATGAACGGCCTTATTTGTCCATTAGTAATTTCTAAATACAAAAGTCATGTACAAAATTCCAATTGAACAAATGCATGAACATGGCTATATTTTTTGAGATGATCATACATTTATGTTATATAACTCAATCGGTAAAAAATCTATGTTTTTAATTATAGATAAATGAATTTAAAAAAATATTTTGCAAAGTAGTATATAATTAATTTATAAATCTGCACATGCCCCTTGATTTCATTCTAATTAAATCTTAAATTTTGATGCGAATGATGAAACCAAAAGATTGTTAGATCAGAAAATTGATTTTTGACAAATATTATTTGAAAAATTATTTGATAGACCGATATATGATTGGGATATTTTTTAAAGCATATTTCTACTGCATATGCATAGCTTCTAACGTTGATCTTAAACTCCTATATAAACTTGCATGTTGAATTCGGTCCGGACTTTTTTTTTTCATAAAAATAATTTAATATAATATTTCGTTCAAAATAATTATGTCATATATTAATATCTGTATAAGTAATTTATACATCAATATAAAAAAAAATATTATTATTATTCTCAAATTGCTCATTCATATTATTTTTAGTACTCATTGTCTTCTTTAAATATATCTGACATCTTAAAACTGATCATTAAAAAAAGAGAAAAGGATAAATAGGTTACTGACCTTTTGTCCTGCGTATATTTTCTTCCTTAACCATTGAAAAATACTTTTAAATTCCTAACCTTCACAAAATTTGGATAGATCAGTCTCTGACGGAGACATTTGGACGGATCAGTTCCTAACGGAAGCATTTGGACGGAGGGACTGATCCGTCCAAGTTTTGTGAAGGTCAGGGACTTAAAAGTATTTTTAAATAATCAGGGACGAAAATGTCCGCGAAACAAAAGGTTAGGACCTATTTATCATTTTCTCTTAAAAAAATTGATTCAATAAACTAGGTTATATAACACTATAACAAAATAAAATCTATATGATGATAAAACTCATATGATGAACAAAGTCTTAGATAAATCTTTCAAACAATCAGTTATTTGTATTAAAAAAAACAAAGATTCCAAATATATACAATCAATTGTTTTTTTTAATTAATCAATTAGATATTTCAACCAATTAATTGGATCTCTCAAACAATCAATTGGATAGATAATAAAATCGATTCACTTATAAAGGAAAACAATCAATTGCTGTAAAAAATTAATCAATCGATTTCTTGAATAAAAAAAATCTATTGTTTACAAGTAATTGCAAAAAAAAAAAATTACTAACCAATTGATTAATTAAATGTAAAACTTGATTGGTTTTTGTAACACCCTACTATACTTAATCTTATGCTTAAGTCATAAGACTGAGATAGTAAGGTATTACGACCTCTAAAAATAGTAATATATATATAATAATAGAGAAAAGATACTTAACTAGGACCCTTGAAAAATGGGTAAAACAAAAATCGCAAAACAAAAAGCGCAACGCTCAGGAAAGGATTACTTGCGTGCTAAGAAACCTAATAGGAACATGATAAAGTTAAGCAAAAGAATAAAGGAAAGCCAAGGAAACAGCATAACTAGCCCCTGACTTAGCCTGCGAAGCTAAGGCTGGACAGAGGATATATATATATATATATATATATATATGAACACACATAGGTATCCCCAAAATATATCAAAATACCAAAATAAACTCCTATCTCTCCCTCAACCTCTAAGAGGAGCAGCATACACAAGTTACTTGGAGAGTAAGCTAAACAAATATATACATATATACA
Organism: Arachis ipaensis; assembly: GCF_059453495.1. NCBI lineage: Eukaryota > Viridiplantae > Streptophyta > Magnoliopsida > Fabales > Fabaceae > Arachis > Arachis ipaensis. The sequence goes on along the minus strand of NC_142443.1, from coordinate 1,496,352 downwards.
ACCAAAAACCAAAATACACCCAAGGACTACTTCGCTTCCCAAGATCCAGACGTCTAGCGAGGAGCCTCTCGACCTGCATCTGAAAAATAACAATACAATATGGAATGAGAACCGGAGGTTTTCAGCATGGTAAAAGTGCCACGCGCATAAGAAATACGGTCCTGAGAATGCCATAGGCAATCCTAGAACTCCGTTATTCAATTATCCAACTTAAGTACTAAACAGAAGTCATAAACAGGGGTAGGTATTCTAAATCTGCCTAACTTACTCAAGTTCAAGCTTAACCTAACACCAAACCATTTCCTCCGTTTCCTCCATCCTTTCATCATTCAGAATGCAACAGAAACAAGCAACCAAACAAGTTCACGCACAAGTAATGATCAAATAGTACAAATAGCAAGTATAACAAATAGCGGGTAATATATATCAATTAGCCATACCCAGAAAATGCATAGCAATCAATACAAACAAATGCATATGATGCATGCCTGTCCTATGGCTGATGGGGCCCATCTGTCGGTTATCCAGCCAACCCGACAAGTCCGAAAACCTTAGACTGTCCCCCGTCGCGCATCCCCAAGAGTCTATGCATAGAGTTCACATTCATATTTCATAAAATCACTCAATGGGGGCTATCCATACCCGAGAATTTATACGTGCCCGGTCACCCTTACGACGTAGGGTCAACAGAGTATCGAGATTCAACCTGGAACACGTGATGGCGAGCCACGGCTCTTACCCAGGGAACTCGTATCTCAGATAGCATTATTCATAAGCCATTTCATAGTCATAATCATTATTTAATCATTCATCAAGCCATGGCATATTAACTCCTTTTATTAACAACCTCCCTTTCACATTTTTCATCGTCATTCCCTTATAATTCATCTTGATTACCCTTTCCGGGTCCTGACCAAACTTTTTATTAAACTCTTCTCATCCTTCTTAATATCGAATAATCTTAAAATCAACCCAACTCTAACATTAAATCAATCACATCACACGAGGATTGAACTTTAACTTCTCGAACTCATGACTATCACTAAGACATCCTCGACACTCTATTTTCTTTTCTGTTTCTAATATAGCAAATGAACCCGGAATTGCACAAACTTTATGTCCAGGCGTTCATATTGAAATAAGCTTTCTAACAAACTAAATATCATAATTTTCTGATTTTTCTAGCCTCAGGAATAAAGGAAAAACTGTGACTACTCTGCAGTGCATAAAACCAGAAAAATAGCAGCAGCATGTGATGTTCAAAATTCAATATAAAATCCAAGTTAAATCCAATGACTTTGAGAATTAATGTAGTTAAACTTTACTCATCCATATTTCTTTCTCAATTTGTTCTGAGTCAATACCATTTTTAATGAAAAAGTTACATTACTTGGAAGTTAAGTAAAAATGAGACAAAATCTGTTTTAAAAACCAACAAGCTTAGTACCTTTCAATTGAAATAACTTTTATTACAAAACTCCAATTAAGCTAAATTTTGATTTGAGAACCCCTAGCTCATCCAGAAACAAGTGTGTCTTAGTTTCAACCCAATTTCTATTTAATTCCAAGAGTTACAAGCATTGGAAGTTGATGCATAGCTTGCTGAAATCTATTTCTCTTCAGTTTTGACCACCAATATTCAAAAATTTGCAGCTCCCAATCCTCAACTCTTAAAATTCTGAAATTTTAGAGAAATAAAGCAAGTTAATCAAATTTTATAACAAAATTGGTTTCGCTCCAAAACTCAACTCGTAGAAGTCGCAGCAAGACAAACAAGTTGCTGCCCTGTTTGATCTTTTCTGCTGCTGGACAGATTTAACAACCTAACTTTAAAAATTTGCCATAAATTGTATATTTAACAAAAAGGTCCCAAATTTTCCAGTTTAGTTCCTTATATTTCCAAGTTTATCCCAAACTTGGTCTCATGCAATTCCGATCATTACATAATTAGTTATAGCATATACAATACCACCACAACACAACTCTACATCCTTATTAACAAACACCAATTATAATCCATCATAAATAAATATAAGAGCACACCATTAATAACTTTCACACCTCATAATTCTAATATATAAATTCACTAACAAATCTATTCTAACAACATTACAAGGCTAATCATTAAATACAACAAACAATCCAACTTATTCTATGGTTCCTCTAACCTAAGTTTTCACAACACCGTAAATATTAAACGTGCGAAACTTAAACCATACCTTGGCCGAACACTTAATTCACCCAAGGCAGCCTCACAACTCAAAATTACAGCCCCTCCAAGCTCAATCAAACAGCCCCAAACCAAGCTTGATCACCAACAAGCCTCCAACAAGCATCAACATTCACATACACACTACCTAAACCACAATTAACACATCCAAACATAACAACTCAATACCCAAATTCCTAAATTCAGAAATTTCATTAGGGTTTAAGATCTCTTACCTTTACCCACTGATCCTTGGGCAATACCCACAAGAAATCAAGTCTAGTGGACCCCTAAAATATGAAAATCATCAAGGAATTGAGTTTCTCAAACCTTAAACCCGAAATTCATATACCAGCAGAAATGGAGCTAGGAAAAAGCGATTCACTTACTGTTTTATTTGAATAGAATTGAAGAACTCAACGAGCCTGATGCGTGGCCGCAAACGGCTCGTCAATCGGAGCTCCGGATCAAAAGTTATCAAAGAAAGAAGATCAAGCTAGGTTTTGGAATTCATTCTCTTCTTCTCCATGCATTTACGCTGCTTCTGTTGTGTTCTAAGGCAGAAAATGAGCTTTAGCTCATTTATATACTGGGCTGGTTGGGCCCGCGGGCCTGGTTTGGACCCGGTTCAACCGGCTCGCCCCATTCGGCTCAATTTTGGGCCAAATTTTTCGAAAGTGATATCAAAATTCTCGTTTTGCCGAGCTCTATCCTATTTTGATATTAGTTTTGCATATTTAATTTTCCTATTGAAAATTCGATTTATTGACTAATTATATACCAATTTTAGCGGGGTTTACATCCTACCCACCTAATTAGGAATTTTGTCCTCAAAATTCAGAGTGCGTTACCTGAATAGAGGTGTGGGTAGTCCTTCCGCATCTCTGTCTCAAGCTCCTAGGTATATTCTTCAATACTAGCCCAACACCAAGCTACTTTCACTAAGAAAGTCTCTTTCCCGTGTAAACGCTTAATGCTGGTATCATCAATTCTAACGAGAGTTATTGGAAACGTCAAATCTTCTCTCACTTGAATTAATTCCGGGTTTAGGACATGACTAGGATCAAAATTGTATTTACGAAGCTGCGATACATGAAACACGTCATGCAGGTTCGAACAATGTGGTAGTAAAGCGATCCTATACGCCACTGGTCCGATGTGATAGGGATTTAGCTTTTTAGTTTTTTTGATTGATCATCCGATTCTAGTTCATTGAAGTGATCTTCAGAAATAGGTATCCCCTTTCTTCCAACTTGAGAAGTCTTCTTCTTAGATCCACCTAACTCTTTTGTCGACTTTCATAGTGAGAATTCTAACTTAGATTTGCGTAACTCTTCCTCTGTTGTTTCGGCTGTCAAATTCAGGAACTAAGACGTTTGATATTCCAGTTTTCGGTTAATTCAAAGGTGTTTAGGATACTGTGAAGTCTCACCTTCTCCCTGATGTATAGTCTCTTTGATATCCCCAATAAGTGGTTTACTCCGATGGGCAAAACGGGCCTGGTCGCTTGATCCACAGTTCCCTAATAGTATCACCTTTTGTCCTAGTCTTCGGTAACCTATTATGAAATCAATGGCTATTCCCTTTTATCTTTAATGTAGAACCTTCGACGGTTGTGGCATTTCGAACAGTTTCTGGTGGTCTTTCATTTCTTTCTCATACGTCAAACTTGTAATCACATAGATTTCCACCTCGTTCTTCATTTCTGTCTGCTCAAAATATCTTCTTTGATTCGTGGTAGGTTTTAGAAATCTCAAGGTAACTTCAAAAATTTTCTCCTGTAAACTTCGAACAACAATTTCTTATTTCAACTTCCGACCTCAACACATAACCCTCTCTTGGTGTCTTCTGAATTCAACCGGTTTCAGTACTCTTAGTAGCCCCTTATCACCGTTATTGCACTCCTTAAGTCTTTGACTTTACAATCTCTATTTCGACATTAAACATATAAATCTTTTCTTAGTTCCCTTTCGTTTGCCAAACTTCGACATCCTCGGTAGGTCTTTATCGTCCCCTCACGCTTCCTGCATTTCGTCTTTGCTATGTTTTAAAACTGCAATAGATTTAGTTTGACTCCTTTATCTATACCCTTAATATCCAATTTAAAGTTCCAACTTATCTAGCCTTCCATTCTCCGAAATTTATATCCAAGCATTTCCCCAAAAATTTCTTACTCAGGGCATCTGTTACCACTTCACGATGTTGTATTTACACGTATCCTAAACCCCTCTGGTAATGTATCGCACTAATTCCGAGTTGTTAAATAAGTTCGGGTATTCTAATTACTGGATTTGGGGTTAATCCTTCTCTTGGAGATTGAAAGCTCTCTTCATATTCGGGTATCTATGTAACCGGTGTATTTCTAGCGCATTAAACTAATCATAGGTTTTGTGGTCGACAAGAATTTAAAACTCCAAAACTCTTTTTGACGGTGCACGCTTACCTACTTCATCTTCCGTATCCAAAAGTCATGCTCTTAAGGAATCAACATCTCCACAGTCACAACTATATTTTATACGTGATACTAATATAGGCTCGAGTTGATTTTCAAAAGGACATTAAGCTCGAAAAATGAATGAGCAATACAAACGGTGTTCGTAATGAGTCAAAAAGGAAATTTTGTACACGGTTGTTCAGGATTATACCGAAATGATGGAATACACAAGGAGAGGAACCTAGGTGCATCTCAAGAAAAGAGTTCAAATTAGAGACCTTTGGTAGGAAGAATAGAGCGTACAGAGTCAAAGAAGTCTCAGCTGATTCTGAAGAACATGGTTTGCGAATAGGGGCAACTCTAGTCATAGCGAGAACACAAGATTCAATGATTACGCGCTTATACCAAGACAAGCTCAGACTCATCCTGGAAGAAATAATATTCATGTGCACAAGGAGTAAAGTTAGAAAGGTAGTCAAGCTATTTAGGAAGAGCTCTGGATCGAATGTCAATGTAGGTTTCAAAAGAAGGATTAGATCGAGTCGCGAAGGTTCGTTAGCACACTCTCTCTGCATAAGGTTTCCTACCGTTCTCTTCCTTCTTCTCCAGCATAACCGATGCTTCCCACAAAGAAATAGTTGGTTAGGTGATTCCCTCTTCTAGTACTCCCTTCCACTCAATCCTAAATTCTACCGGTTATAATGATGTCTTCACTTGTGGTGCGATTGAAGTTAATCCGATTTCCGGTACTAAGCCTATCACAAACTCGCTTCTCTCTGGAATGGAAGTTTTGACACACCTTCAAGAATTGTCTTAGAAACTCTCTCGTATAGAGATTTGGTTTCATCTCCACTTACCTCTGAACAATTAACATCTAAAGGTTGTGTTCGCTCTACTCCTCTTCCTCAAAGTTTCACCGTCACTAAATTCCAAACAATAACTCCGCATAACCCTCAACACTCCTGATTCCTTAGATATGGTCCAACCTGCTTCCACTACGTCACTTAATCCTTAACCTTCAAAAGTCTAACCACCCTGATTCCACTGCGTCATTCTGACTCTCATCCTTTAAGAACCTAGTCACTCATCTAAGTTAGTTAAGTATCGCTCTATCTTAACAACTAGTAGTCTTCGACTAACCATCGGTTCGGACTCCACGATCATCAAAACTTGTCGTGCTTCACAAATGAATCATACATATATTAATGATACGCAAGGTAGTTAAAAACTCAACTGCTAGCTTATGATTACCTCGGGTCTAAAGATCGGATTCGACTGCATCCTGGCGTTTCTTGTGTGGACAGTCTCGAGCTATATGCCCCGACTTCTCGTACTTGTAACATACGCCTAATCCGGCCCTGCACAGTCTGTTTGGATGGTACTTCTTGCACCTTGGGCACCTTAAATCATCCAGTTGAGTACTAGTTTTCCCTTTAGCATTCGGATCCGAACGGTTATCGTTCCTTCGGTCATTGCTCCAGTGCTGAGAATGTGAAGCGACAAAGCGATTCTTTTTGAAAGTTTAGCTCCTCGGTGTAATCTTTCCCTTTTTCTTTGTGAAGGGTTCTCGGTGATTACTTGCTACCTCAGCCCTCCTTGAGCTTTCTCCCATTGTCTGACCCACATTAACCTGCTCCAGATAACTAATTGGTACCCCTGTATTCGGAGCATTATGTCCACCTTCATATTCATTATCATCATTGTTGCCAGTTCTAGCTTGTGGTTCCATTCCACCCATTACTCGGATGGTCGCGGCTGCAACAGTACCAATGGCAGCAGCAACACTCGTCATTGCGGTCACGATATCGGTCAAACTATCTATTGGTACGGTTACCTCATTAGCTCTCCGTCCTTGATCCCGATTACGCTCACGACTGCACCCACGAGATGCCATTTGGTTCCTGTTCACACCAAACAAGTGATATCAAGGTGATCAGTCTCAATATCTCTAGTTTAGCATTTCAAAGTCCCAAATGCATGCTCATGAGCATTCATGCCTCATATATCAGTTAGATACCCTAAATAGCATGTATAGACACCTAGAGTATGCCCAGAGGCATAATCAGTCCGTCCCTCAGGATCTATAGGAACGAACTGCTCTGATACCATAATGTAACACCCTACTATACTTAATCTTATGCTTAAGTCATAAGACTGAGATAGTAAGGTATTACGACCTCTAAAATATGAAAATCATCAAGGAATTGAGTTTCTCAAACCTTAAACCCGAAATTCATATACCAGCAGAAATGGAGCTAGAAAAAAGCGATTCACTTACTATTTTATTTGAATAGAATTGAAGAACTCAACGAGCCCGACGCGTGGCCGCAAACGGCTCGTCAATCGGAGCTCCGGATCAAAAGTTATCAAAGAAAGAAGATCAAGCTAGGTTTTGGAATTCATTCTCTTCTTCTCCATGCATTTACGCTGCTTCTGTTGTGTTCTAAGGCAGAAAATGAGCTTTAGCTCATTTATATACTGGGCTGGTTGAGCCCGCGGGCCTGGTTTGGGCCCGGTTCAACCGGCTCGCCCCATTTGGCTCAATTTTGGGCCAAATTTTTCGAAAGTGATATCAAAATTCTCGTTTTGCCGAGCTCTATCCTATTTTGATATTAGTTTTGCATATTTAATTTTCCTATTGAAAATTCGATTTATTGACTAATTATATACCAATTTTAGCGGGGTTTACAGTTTTCTGAACGTTGTAAATGGTAAAGGATTTTTGTTCACTAATGAATCAATTATTTTAATAAAAAAAATTAATTGAATTTCTGCATATTACGATTTATACAACTGTGAAAAGAGATTCATAAATGTTACAATTATAAAACTAAATAATTAAAAAATAAATTAATAGTAGATTATGAAATTAGTAATTTTAAAATTGAAAACGATAAAGATTAGAATTTCTAAATCAAGATAAAATTGAAAAAGAGATTGAAGATAAATATTTATAAAGATAAAATAAATAATAAATAATAAAATAATAATTTATAAAAAATAAAATAAATTTTAAAATTAAATAATATATAAAAAATTAATTACTAAATAAAATTAAATAAAAATTATTTAATAATTATTAAAATATTTAAAAAATATATTTTAATATTAAATTATTTAATAGTCCAAATATTTTGAGTCCATCAAAATCAGACTCATAAAATTATATATATATCTACTTTAGTCCTAAATTACATTTGTAGAGTTTATGAAGATTTTGCAAGGTAAGATAAATGAGCTATTACATGTCTCGTATAATTAAGTTATGATAACTATAATTAATGGTGTTCGTATTTAAACACAAACTCAGGCAAAATTGTTCGTGTTCATTCATTTTAAGATAAAATGTATTAGTCCATAATAAAATATTAATCAAAGTATTAATTTATCTCACGTTAATATATTTTATAAACTAAATTAATTTAGAGTTAAGCTAGCATAATATATGTATAAAAATATGAGTAATAATACACAACTAAATCTTTTTGTGATTCTCTGATTAATATAGCTTAAACATGTGACACTTTAACAGGTGCTTTTATGCTCTCAGCAAGCACATGTGCGCATACATTCGCATTACTCTACTTATAATTATATTCTTGTTTATTCCATAATATGTTCAGTATGCCATCAAGATTTGCATTTCTACATGCTTGCCGAGCCACTGAATTAATGACATTTTCCTTGTGTTAATACTATAAATTTAAATATAATTTTTGTGCAGATGGGACGTGTTGATGGACATAATCCACATATTATCAGGAAAGATTTGCCCCTCTCTTGGACTAATGTATATGAGGTCACTAGTATGTCTTCAGCTTTAGGTAAATAGAAATTTTACCTAGTACTTTGCTGTGTTTCTCAGTTTCAACTATAGCTTTGGAATATTTTTTAATGTAAAATTGTAAATTAGCTTGCCATTTGATTCATCTCATCTTTTTAATACATGTTTATTACTTCTAATTGGGTTGATCTTTCTTTTTTCAGGGCACCAAAATTAACAATATAATTGAATTACGTGTTTTTTAATTTTTTATATATTTCTGACATTAGAATATAATATTTAATTATCTGATGAGTAATTATCCAAATCAGCCCCAAAGATTTTAAAAGCGGACATTTAAATTTCTAAAAAAAATTAATACACAGATTAATCTTTAAGGTTTTACTCCGACAGACAAATTAGTCCCCAATTTATTTTTCGGCAGAATAATTACCAAATTAGTCCATAAGAATTTTAAAAATGGATATTTTAGTCCAAAAAAAATTAATGTACAAATCAATCCCCAACGTTTTTCTCCGTTAGATATAAAAGTCCTCCATCCAAAAATAAAATAAAATAAAATAATAATTATTATTATTATTAATTGCATAATAATATTGTACTATAATTTTTTCGATAAAAATAATGATAAATTTATTCATTATATATATATATAGTCACTCAATAATAATAATAATCAATAAAATTATTAGAGATTATTCTACAAGAAATTTAAGATTAAAACTATTTGATATTTTTGTATTTAATATAATCAAAAGATATTCTATTTTAAAAATATGTTTGTATTAAAAAAAATATGTATTTAACATAAATTTAAATTAAAATATTTTTTTTAATACATGTTTTTTAATACAAACGTATTTTTTTTTAAATAGGACATCTTTTGATTATATTAAATACAAAAATATCAAATAGTTTTAACTTTAAATTTCTTATAGAATAATAATATCTAATAATTTTATTAATTATTATTATTATTATTGGGTGACTATATATATATATAATGAATAAATTTATCATTATTTTTGTCCAAAAAATTATAGTACAATATTATTCTACAATTAATAATAATAATTATTTTATTTTATTTTATTTTTGGACGAAAGACTGTTATGTCTAACAGAGAGAAACATCAAGAATTAATTTGTACATTAATTTTTTTTGGAGACTAAAATATCCGTTTTTAAAGTCATTGAGGACTAATATAGATAATTACTCTGCTCAAAAATAAATTAGAGACTGATTTATTAATCGGAATAAAACCTTAAGAATTGATATGTATATTAATTTTTGTTAGAACTAAAATATTCATTTTTAAAATATTTAAAAACTAATTTAAATAATTACTCTTATCTAATTTGTTTATTTTAAAATTAATAATTCAATTCAATTCGCTTCAAACTTGTTGTTCTAAATGGGCTTACAGCAACCTGCTGAATTTGTTCTCCTTCATGGCTAACAAAGCTAAAGAAGAGCCTAACACTGCACCTTCTTCTGATCGGTGGTTGTGTTGTGTTGTCACTACTCACTACTGAGTAGTATCTAGTATGTATTATTGATTGGGCTTCTCTTTCTCTTACTCTCTCACAACGAAAAAGTGCAAATTCATGATGTGGTCGCGGGCTCCATGCGGCTTAAAATACTGAAATTTGTGGAGTAAGTTTCTTTATCCCTTTAAAATAAGTGGATCATAACATAAATTTTAGGTTTAATTATTTTTTTAGTCTTTATAATTTCATAAAATTTTTAATTAAGTCTTTATATTTTTTTTAATTAAATTTTTGCATTAAATTTTTTTTAATTAAGTCATTCTTAATAGTAATTGACTTAATTGTATAAGGACCTAAAAAAAATTAATGTAAAAACAGAAACTCAAATAAAAAAAAAGTATAGAGACTCAATTGAAAAAAATATTTAGTACAGTCACCCAATTAAAAAAAAAGTATAAAGATCTAATTAAAAATTTCGTGAAACTATAGGAATGAAGAGAGTAATTAAACCTAAATTTTATTTTTCGTCAACATATAACATAAACTTTTTGTTATGTATTTTAAGGAAATATTTTAATTAAAAATATTTTAAAAATTACTAAAAGAGTAAAAGTTATTAATGTTTTTTGTATTTTAAATATATTAAATTAGAAAAAATATATTATTATACTCTTAAAAATTTTTATTAGTGATCTTATTTAAGGTTCTGAAAATCGATTTGGACCGGCCGGTCGAATCGGTTAAACTGTGTACTGCTGAAAAAAGCAACTCAAATCAATGTTAAAACCGTAAATTTCAAAAACCGCAATTGAATCGATGAATCGGTCGGGAACCGGTCGGTTTTTTGAGTGGAGAACGAAACGCCGTTGTTTCAGCTGCGGATATTAGGAGTGTATATGGGCCGGGCCACACCGGGTTTGGCTTAACCCAGACCCGATCTGAAATATAGACTGGGCCTAATTTTTAGACCCTAACTCGATCCTAGACCCGATGAAACCTACGCACCTTCGAGCCGGGTGAAAACCGGGTAAAAATCGGGTGAAAACCGGGTCTTTAACATGTAAAAGTCACCTAATTTCCAACCATTATTTCACAATTCACATAGTAAAATTCACTTAAAAAAATATAACAAGAACCAACCATTCTCTAAAATTAAAGCATAACCATAATCAATACTAATATTGTCTAATAACACCAAATATTTAAATCAATGCAAATAACACAATATTATGCATTAGTCTAAAGTCTTATGCATTTTAAACATAAAACATTAACTTATAATCTTATAATGACTAATAACACAAAATATTAAGGTTTATAATATTTAAAATTTCACATAAGAATAGCCATCATCCATCACTAATAACACAAAATATTAATTGTGTATGATGACCGAGCCACCGGGCTGAGTTCGGGTGACCCGAGCTATGGCACGGACCCGACCCCAAATAATAAACGGATCTATTTTTAAGACCTTTACCCGACTCTAGACCCGATAAAATCACATTAAATTAGCTCCTAAAGTGTTCGAGGCCGGACCGGGTCTTCGAGCCGAGCCGGGGCCATGTACACCCCTAGCGGATATGCACTTAGCCCTAACTCCATCCTCCCTTGCCAGATGCCCAGACCCAGATTCCACTCATTGCAGAACGCTCTGCCTCTCTCACATTCAGTCCAGGGCAGGGATCTTCTCAATCGAGCTCCTGGCCGTCCCTCACCTCCGTCCAGCCACCGCCTCGTGCCATCGCCGTCGTTCCTTTGAGCAGCCACCGTCTGCTCGCTCACTTTCCCTCCATCGCGCAGCAGCCATCAATATCAACCTTTCCTTCCATCGGCGCAACCATCGCAACCTACCTCCGTCGCACAGCCACGCCGCTGCCGAAGGTGCTCCTCCGCAACTACTGTCCCGTTCGAAGCCTGTTCGAAGGTGCTCGACCACTGCTCCTTGTCTTGGTCACTTGGTGTCTGTTAGGATTTGGTTGAATTAGTCCCACATTGCTTAGGATAGCAAATGGAGTGGGTGGCGTAGGCTATAAATATGAGGCTAAGTTCTCCATTTGTTTTTGCACCAGTCAGAAACACTTTAAGCTTGTATCTGATTTTTCTTTTTCTCTGTACTCTTTGATTAGAGAGTGTTGTGAGGTGTAGTTAGATATTTGCTTTGAGAGAGTGTGGGTGTACTGGGGTGCCGGTGTTAGAGAAAAAGAAGTCTATGTGTTGTAACAATTTTCACATAGTGATATTCTCTGGTTGTCATTTGACAACGGCCGTGGTTTTTTCTCCGATAATTGGAGTTTCCACGTTAAATTCTTGTGTTGTGATTGTGTCTATTTTATTTCTCTGTCAAAGGTGTTTTCTCAAGGGGGAATGGTGTCTTAATACCAACAAGTGGTATCAGAGCTTCGGTTCGGTGGGATTTATTCTTAGTATGCTCTGTAGTTGCAGCTTAGTCTGACCTTCCACATCAGAAAAGAATTTTGTCCTGTGGCTTGAGGTTGATATTTGGTTGCTGTTGTTGTTGCTGGAAAGCAGTGTGACACTGTGAGAGTGCAGTTTGGAAAGGTTCTGACTAAGGAAAGACCTGGTATTTAAGTGTGTCCATTGTGACCCACCTCTCTTTCCTGGGGACCCTTCCTAGTGCATAGTTGAGTTATACTATTCCAGTATACGGTTGCAACAATGTCAGGATATTCAAGTACTGTGAAGCTTGAAATAGAGAAATTTGATGGAAGAATCAATTTTGGCTTGTGGCAAATACAAGTCAAGGATGTGTTGATACAATCAGGTTTGCACAAGGCGTTGAAGGAGAAGATCTCTGGTTGCTCTCTCTATGAGAGAAGATGATGTTCTCTAGAAGACAAGAAGTATCATCATGGTATTACCGCACTGCCATGGATAAGGATAAGTTGTGGCAATCGGGTCCACAATTGTACACGGGCATTGGTTGGCGTTGAGATGCAAGGTGTGTGGCGGAGTTAGGTCGATGGCTGAAGAACTTCCAGGAAAAGCCAATTTGGAAGTTGCACCATGAATTTTCAACAAGGTTTCGATCTGTACCAAGGCGAAATGCTTGGAGTGGTCTAATTCCAAGCGAGTATACTTTCATGGTGGAGTATGATAGTTCTCTGAACTATGATTGTCGGTATAGACAATGGCAGCAAAGAATTGTCGGTGTTGACAATGGAAGCTGAAGATGTGTGACTATTTCAATCAAGGTGGAGATTGTTAGGATTTGGTTGAATTAGTCCCACATTGCTTAGGATAGCAAATGGAGTGGGTGGCCTAGGCTATAAATATGAGGCTAAGTTCTCCATTTGTTTTTGCACCAGTCAGAAATACTTTAAGCTTGTATCTGATTTTTCTTTTTCTCTGTACTCTTTGATTAGAGAGTGTTGTGAGGTGTAGTTAGATATTTGCTTTGAGAGAGTGTGGGTGTACTGGGGTGCCGGTGTTAGAGAAAAAGAAGTCTATGTGTTGTAACAATTTTCACATAGTGATATTCTCTGGTTGTCATTTGACAACGGCCGTGGTTTTTTCTCCGGTAATTGGAGTTTCCACGTTAAATTCTTGTGTTGTGATTGTGTCTATTTTATTTCTCTGTCAAAGGTGTTTTCTCAAGGGGAAATAGTGTCTTAATACCAACAGTGTCTCTGTCTCCCTCTTGCATGCTCTATTGAAGGCTTCTTCTAGGTCAATTTTTTTATTAACTATGAATCTATGATTGAACCATTGTTTGATTCTGTGAAGCTCTGTGAACTGATTTACTGTTTTACTGAAGTCAGTGAAGTGTGAAGCTCTGTGAATAATTTTTTATTAACTATGATTGAATAATTGTTTGATTCTTCTAGCTTCTAGTTCTAGGTAATTTTTTTTTATTAACTATGTGATTTACTGTTAGTGTGTGGTCTGGTGCTGTTTAGTCTCTTGTTGAACTGCCAGTGCTGCTACCTCTGTTGCTGTTTTTGTCGTGCCTTGCCATCTTGTTGCCATTGATTTCATCTGCCCTCATTCTTATTCTGCTTCAAAATCATGCTAAATTTGTGAGTGTCCATCTTTTTTGAATATGTTTATAAATAATAAGATTAGACATTGATTTTTCTGACTATGGTTTTGGTCTGTATTTGATGATGTTTAAATTTCATGATTTTGTTACTGGCTCCTGAAAGTTGGATTTATTTTTTTAATATACTTTAACATCAGAAAGATTTGGAAGAGTTTGTTACTCTTTATTAAGAATGTGCTGAAACTTTGTTAAAATTTGGCTGAAAATTTTGTTATACGTTAGATAGTTAGATAGATAGATGGGATATGCCAAACTGAAATTTGAAGGTGGAGAATGTTTCTTATGTCCAGTTGCTTATAAGGAGTGAAAATGGCATGTTACCTCAAAGAGGAATGTTGGCAGCCCCAAGAATGGCAAGCCTTAACAACAAGAGGCTTGTCACCCTTCATTAGCCCTTTTCATGGATGAGATCAAGATTGGATGAAATCAATAACAACAACATTAACAACAAGAGTTTTTTTGCCTTCTGATTCAATGATAATTTGGTATCTTGCCTTGAGACTGAAAATTTCTGGTTACATTATTGGCTGTTACTGATTTATCATGCTATGATGCTGAACTTATCTTTGAGTAGATGATTGAATATTTGTTATTGATTTGGTTAATTCAATGATTTTTTTTATTGGTTTTTTGTGACTATCTTAACGAGTTCAATAGTGATATATTGAATGATATTGTTAATAATTATAAAATCAAATGTTAAATTAGATTTTGGTTGATGTAGTACAAATTTATGTTACACTATAACTATGTTTTAGAGTATTTATTTATAATTTATTTATTATTTTATTATAAAACGATTTTTTTCGGTTAGATCATAGTTGAACTAATTAAACCAGTAAACCAATGAACTAGTAATTAAAATAGTTTGATAACTGATCCGGTTTATTAGTTAAAAACTTAAATATTATAACCGGGTATATGAATATATATAGGTCCAATTGCTAAACGTTTCAGATACAAAAATTTTACAAAAATTGATAAATTAATTGTAGAAACAAATAATAACAGTTTTAACAAAGAGTTAATACTCTGAGTCTTAATAAGTAGAACAACTCTCACATTAATTAAAAATATACTCTTGCAAAAGTTAGAGGTTCTAATAAGTACACGCCAATGGGCATAGACCCCGCAAGACACGGTGTAATAATTAAAATCATGCATTGAATCATTTAATTTCTATTAACAAGGTTGCTTAAAATATTGTCCTAGTAATCTTGTTTATTTTCAATTTCATATCCAGTAAGGAAATCAATTATCACATCAATATTAGTCTCTGTCTCTGCATGCCGGCCATGTCTGCTTATTACTCGAACTAAATTCAAGTTAATAATACCAAATAGTATTATTGATTTAATAGATAAAATAATTGATTGTTTTTAACAAAAGGATTAATTACTCTGTTGATTCTTATAATTTTGTGAAATTTTTAATTAAGTCTCTATACTTTTTTCCTTTTAATTAAGTCTTGTACTAAATATTTTTTCAATTGAATCTCTATCTTTTTTTTAGTTGACTCCCTATACAATTAAGTCAATTACTATTAAGAGGGACTTAATTGAAAAAAAAAATTAGTACAAGGACCCAATTAAAAAAATATAGAAACTTAATTAAAAATTTTACGAAAATATAGAGACCAACAGAATAATTAAAGATTTAATTATTTTGTTAGTCTATATAGTTTCGCAAAATTTTCAATTAGGTCCCTATGTTTTTTTTCTTTTTAATTGGGTCCCTACACCAAAACTTTTTTTAATTAAGTCCTTCCTAACAGTAATTTGTTTAATTATATATCGACTCAATTAAAAAAAAATATTGGTACAAGGACCCAAATAAAAGAAAAAAAAAGTATAGGGACCCAATTAAAAAATAAAATTTGGTAAAGGACTCAATTAAAATGAAAAAAAGTATAGGAACCTAATTGAAAATTTCGCGAAACTATAAAAACCAACAGAATAATTAAACCATAATTAAACCCCTTAACAAAATCGATTGAAATAGTGAAAGCAAATATGCTTTCTCTGTTCCAATTATTACTTGGTCAATGACTGTTAAGTAAAATAATTGATTATATAATGTTTTACAATCTAAAAAATCATACACACTTTCAAACTAATTTTTTTTTTTGGATTATATACATAGATAATTAGATATGAAGATACACTCATTTAAGTTACTAAGGAACTTTAATTATTGAATATTTATATGTTGAGATCATATTTTATCTATTTATTATTATTTGAACAACTATTTCATACAATTAGTATGTCTTGCAAATTATATTTTATTTAAAATAATTAATTTATATTTTATACAGCATCTTTAAAGCATGAACAGCCTTATATATTCATCCATTAATAGTTGTTAAATACAAAAATTATGTATAAAATCCCAATTGAACAAATGCCTGAACATGACTATATTTTTTGAGATGGTCATACATTCATGTTATATAACTAACTCTATTGGTAAAAAATCTATGTTTTTTATAGTTAAATAAGTTAAAAAAATATTTTGCAAAATAGTATAATTAATTTATAAATCTGCACATGACACTGGTCTCACTGTAATTAAATCTTAAATTTTTTATGCGAATGATGAAACAAAAAGTTTGTTAGGTCAGAAAATTGATTTTTAATAAATATCATTTAAAAAATTATTTGATATATATATATATATATATAGTTGGGATATTTTTTAAAGCACATTTCTGCTGCATATGCATGACTTCTGTCTTAAACTCGTATAATCTTGCACGTTCAATTCAGTTTGGGGCGTTTCTTTTTTTTTTTTTTCATAAAAATAATTTAATATAATATGTGTATAAGTAATTTATACATCAATACAAGAAAAAGTAATATTATCATTCTCCTCAAATTACTCATCCATATAATTTTTTTGGTACTGTTCATCCATGTCACTGTCTTTCTTAAATATATCTGACATTTTAAAACTGATCATTAAAAAAATTGATTTGATTCAATAAACTAGGTTATATAACACTATAACAAAATAAAACTTATATGATAATAAAACCTGTATGATGATTGATGAATAAAGTCTTAGATAAATCTTTCAAACATTCAGTTGTTTGTATAAAAAAGAAATTCCGAGTATATATAATTAATTATTTTTTTAATTAATCAATTGGATAATTCAACCAATTAATTAGATCTTTCTCAAACAATTAACTGGATAGATAATAAAATCGATTCACTTACAAAGTAAAACAATCGATTGTTGTAAAAAAATATTTTTTCACTAATCAATCGATTTTTTGAATAAAATAAAATATATTGTTTTTCGAGCAATTGCAAAAAAAAACTTCACTGACCAATTGATTAACTAAATGTAAAAATCGATTAGTTTATTTTCTGAATGTTGTAAACAGTAAAGGATTTCTGTTCACTAACTAATTAATTACTTCAATAAAATAATCGATTGAATTTCTGTAGATTGCGATTTATGCAACTGTGATGATAGCATACTTGCCTATTCATAAACGATGATCGTCGCCGTAACAAAATTGATAATCACAGTAGAAGAAAATTCATAAATGATTACAATTATAAAACTAGATAATTGAAAAATAAATCGATGATAAATTATGAAATTAGTAATCTTAAAATTGAAAAAGATAAAATTAGAATTTCTAAATCAAGATAAAATTAAAAAAGAAATTGAAAAATATTTATAGAATTTAAAAATAAAATTTTAAAAATAAAATAATAATTTATAAAATATAGAATAGATTTTAAAATTAAATAATATATGAAAGAGAAATTAATAAATAAAATTAAATAAAAACTATTTAATAATTATTAAAAAAAATATATTCTAATATTAACATCATTTAATAGTCCAAACATTTTGAATTTATCAAAACCAGATCCATGAAATTATATATATCTACTTTAGTCCTAAGTTACATTTGTAGAGTTTATTACAAAGATTTTGCTAGGTAAGATGAATGAGCTATATTACATGTCTCGTATAGCTTGAGTTATGATAACTATAATTAATGGTGTTCGTATTTAAACAAACTCAGACAAAATTGCTCGTGTTCATTCATGTTAAGATAAAATGTATTAGCCCATAACAAAATATTAATAAAAGTACTAATTTAACTCACGTTAATATATTTTATAAACTAAATTAATTTAGGGTTAGGCTAGCATAATATATGTATAAACATATGAGTAATGATATATATTTAAGTCTTTTTATAAACTAATTCTAACTAAGTTGATTAAATAACAAGACTTAGAATAATACTAGTCATAACTAATTTTTGTTATGTTAAAGACTAACTTAATTAAACTTGATTAACAAAAAAAACTTAAATGTACAGAATTATTTTAAATATATATAGTAGTTAAACTCATTAATTTATATAATTTTTAGAAAATTATTTTGAATATTATCATTATTTATTTATTTATGGTTAAAGTTTTTTTTTGTTAGATAGATTGAACAATTTCCAATCTTAAGTACCATAATACATCTATACTAATATATGTATTGTTATTATGTATTTATATACAAATATATGTATTGTTTAACTCATTTTTAATATATATTTTATATTAATAGCTAATTTTGATGGTTGATTCTAATATATATGTGGTATGATTGTTAAAAATATGTTGATTGCTAAATATTGAAAAAAAAAAAGTAAATTGAACTGTAACGTTCTTTTAAAAAATGTTATTTAACTAATTTAAATTAATTGAGTAGCTAATTTATAAGTGTTGGATATTCAAATTTCACATTATATATATATAATAAGTTATTGGCCAATAATAAATTTAGAGTCTTAATTTGTTTCTTCATCGGTCAAGTTGAGAGACACAGTAGAAAAAAATATTTTTCATAAAAAAATAGAATTAATTACTTTGAGCAACACACTCTCTTATTACAGAAGTGTAAAACTATACTCTTATTTAATAGTGCAAACTGTTTAAAAAAAATTTACGTGTTAAACCTTATAAGACAAATAAATAATAATGCCTACAAATAAACAAGATCACAATATATTGGGGAAAAAATGTTATACATAATCATTATTGGATCCTATTAAAAGTGTATTCATAAGCCAGACCTTTTTGAAGTTGAATTACAGATGAAGATCTTGAAAGCATGCACACTGTTTTGTTTTAATAATTTGTGGTCACTGCTTAAAACTTTCCATGCAACAACCAGAATAACTCTTGGTGCATGCAGCACTCTCGTGACCAAGATTATTATGCCACCTCCTACACATGCAGAGTTCAACAACTTCCCTCTACCCACACTAAATGAAAACAAACTCATAATGTTGATATATGAATGTAAGAGAAGGCAAAGTCACACTGAAAATCTAACATAAAAAAGCATCATCATAGTGTGGTCTACATATGTGACAGCTATACTATAAGTGTTCACATTTAATAGCCTATAACCAACTTCCATCTTCCTCCTTCAATAGGGTGATGCATGCCACTCTATTTCTTATTATATAAACACCAGAAAGCATCTGAATGATTATTGAAAACAAGATGAAGATCAATAGAAAAGAAGTAGAAGTAGTGTTTGTGATATTTGCATTTGTCTTGCTTGTAGTATGGGGGAATGCACAAGACACACTTGTGCCTGCAATGATAACATTTGGTGACTCTGCTGTGGATGTTGGCAACAATGACTACCTGCCTACAATTTTCAAGGCTAACTACCCTCCTTATGGAAGGGACTTTCTCAACCATCAACCCACTGGCAGGTTTTGCAATGGCAAATTAGCTACTGATATTACTGGTAAGCAAAATAAACTTTAAAGAGTACTTCAAACTTTGTAGTTAAGTATTTAAAATAGACAGAATTACACAAATTGTGTCTTTGTCTTTATCAGCTACCATGTATTTGTGTATTGAGACGGTTAAAAAACTCGACCAAAGAGTTTTTTGATAGTTAAGTATTTAATCAGAGGTTGTTTTGTGTGACATGATTTCAATTTTCAATTTTCAATGTTGTTGAATGCTTCCTTTTGCAGCTGACACACTGGGTTTTAAGAGCTATGCACCTGCATATCTTAGCCCACAAGCATCAGGGAAGAACCTTCTTATTGGAGCAAATTTTGCTTCAGCTGCCTCTGGTTATGATGAAAAGGCTGCCATCTTGAATGTAAGTTTGTGAGCTAAGATTTGCTTCAACAAACTTAACTGTCTTCTAATAACTTTCTTTTCTGTCATTAGCATGCAATTCCATTGTCCGTACAGTTGAATTATTTCAAGGAATACCAAGGAAAGCTGGCCAAGGTAGCTGGTAGCAAGAAAGCAGCATCAATCATAAAGGATGCATTGTACTTATTGAGTGCTGGTAGTAGTGACTTTGTCCAAAATTATTATACCAATCCTTTGATCAACAAACTTGTCACTCCTGACCAGTATTCTTCATACCTAGTTAGATCATTCTCAAGTTTTGTTAAGGTATTTCATTTCCTATAAACAGAGACAACTATTTGGTATAATGCCATAGAGTTATGAGTAAAACCATTCAATGATGTTTTGTTTTGAATACAGGATTTGCATAAATTGGGAGCTAGGAAAATTGGAGTGACTTCCCTTCCACCATTGGGTTGCCTACCTGCTGCAAGAACCTTGTTCGGATTCCATGAGAACGGTTGTGTCTCAAGAATCAACAATGATGCCCAAGGATTTAACAAGAAAATCAACTCAGCTGCAAAAAATCTCCAAAAGCAACTTCCTGGTCTTAAGATTGTTGTGTTTGATATTTACAAGCCTCTCTATGACCTTGTTCAATCCCCTTCAAAATTTGGTAAGACTAGAATACAATAGTCTTATACATGGCATTCATCTCTTGCTGAAAAATCATGTTATTTATTCTTCTAATTAACCTGTCTGATTTAAAATGTTCAACATAGGTTTCGCCGAGGCAAGGAAAGGCTGCTGTGGAACCGGGATAGTTGAGACAACATCCTTATTGTGCAATCCAAAATCACTAGGAACTTGCTCCAATGCAACTCAGTATGTGTTTTGGGACAGTGTCCATCCTTCTCAAGCTGCAAACCAAGTTCTAGCTGATGCATTGATTGTTCAAGGCATAGCCCTTATCTCATAAGTGCATGTGAAGTTATGATTCATGATTATATCTCTATAGACCATTATAATATACCTGTGTGTACCACTAGTACTATTCATCATGGAAGTGATGCATAAATGTATCAGTTTGCATATTTTTATAGATTCTGGAGAAACATGTATTTTATGAATTAAATCTAGTGAAATTTCATATTAACTTGTTTGGAAGAACACTGGATATTGGTTGTGTTCAGTGGTTTCTGTTTTAATGGAACTCAGCAGCAATGTTTTTTCCCCATTGTAATGACATTCAAAGCTTAATTCATGATTCACCTTTCATGTTATTTACTTTGTCAACTCAAAAATTTTCCATAACATATTCCAATAACAGTTAAATCTTATATATTAGTTAATATCAGATAAGCAAGAATAGAAACAAACTAAAACATTATTGGTAAATGCCTGCCAATGTTACAAAATGCATTCTTATTTGATACAGAGGTTTGGATTCTGAAACTAGTCTTAAAGGCTAATTACACATAGTCAACTGTGTAGTGTATAGTGTATAAAGGCTAATTTCACATTGCTAACATGCTAAAAAGAACTAACTATATGATGTTGCTCTTCTGCGCCTTTGGTGTCGAGCGCTTGCGCTAGAATCTTCTAAAGCTTTTGCATATTTCTCCAAATCAGAAGCTTCACCCCTTGGACTGATTTTACTTGAGCCTCCCAGGACAAAGCTATCTGAGTTTCTCCTATCTCTTTGCTTCATCCTAGTCAATACAGATAAATCAAAGGAAGCTCTAGATGTGACAGTGGGAGTTGTAAACTCGCTTCTTCGGCTCTGAGCTCCAGAATTTGCTTGTGATGAAACCTGACTATGGTGGTGATCATGACTATCTTTGCCATGTAAGATTCTCCTAAGCTTGCTAAAGATTTTGGTCTTTCCAGTGGTGTTAGTTCTGGCAGTAGATGAATTATCCATGGAAGAAGAGTCATCATACTCTCCAGAATCTGTAAGAGAAGAACCTTGGGAGGAGAACCACTGGTCTAAATCAAAATCCACAATGTTCCCTTCATTGGTATTTGCATATTCAAGTATAAGCTTCTTGGCCTTCTTCTCAGATGTAGGACTTAAGCTTCTACTTAAATCCTTTGCAACTGTCTTACCAGGTTGGGGTTGGTAGTTCCTTAGTTCATATCTTAAACAAGCATTTATCCATCTCAGATACACTAATTCTTCAACATCTGAACACCTATCAGCTTGTAGTTGTTCCATTTCCTTCATCAACCTCTCGTTCTCTTGTCTAAGGCGTTCGATATCTTCCTTCCGAGTATCCCCCTGCAATCCAAAACCATAAGGTATTTGACAAAGAGAGACTAAAAGAATATAATATAAGCTTATTACCTCTGGTTCTTCCAGAACAGCATTTGCAAGGATCTGTGTAGAATCCAATCTTTGAGCTAATTCAGAATTTTCCAGCTGCAATCTGAAATTAGATTGCCTCAACACTTCTACTTCAGACTCAAGATCCTTCAGCTTTTGCAGCTTTAATTGAATATCATGATCACAATCAACAGCTTTGCATTCTTGTTCTTGTTCTTGCAATTTGGAAACTCTATGTTGAAGAATTATGATCTGCTCCCTATTATGTTCAGTTTCATGCTTAAGTTTCTTCTGCAATAGTTCAACTTTGGCTTTTGTGGCCTCAAGCTCAGCTACCACTTTTGCATGATTAGCCACCTGTTCCTGTAATCTATGATTCTCTGATTGTAAGGTCTGAACCTTTAGACTGAACATCTTTGCCTCCATATTACTTATCTTCAATCTATTTTGCAGTTCCTTCACTGCTTTTTCTTGCTCTCTAAGACCACAGCACTCAAGAAGTTGAACCTCAAGACTATGCTCCCTTTCTTGAAGCATTGAAATTATGTTTTTGAGTTCTGTTACCTCTTTTTCATGGTCATCCTTCTCATGACTTACACATGCTGTTGCTTCTACATCTTTCTCTGAAGACTTTCTCTCAAGGGTGGCTCCAAATTCTACTTCTTTCACAAGATTCTGAAATTCAGGAAGGAGTAACTCATTCTTATCTCCATTTTGTTTACTGCTATGAGAGATACCTATGGTTGAATTGTTACAGATCACCCTGTTGATGCATGTATCTTCCTGCTATAAGAAAAATTCATAACTATCTAGGTATAATATTTATAAGTATAATATCTAAAATTCTAAACATTATTTGTTTCCAGAACTAATCTTAAGGCTTAGGCTAGAATCTAGCTAGCTAGCTCCAAAGTCTATTTAGTAGATTTTATGATCGACTAATAATTACAATAAGATATAAACTATTTTGTTTTTCTCCCCACAAAATTCCCCAATCCGAAAAATCAAGGACTAATCCAATCCATTTAAGGGTCGGGACCAATGAGTTGCGGCATTTATTTGAAACTCCAACACTTGATTAAGTGAACGAATGAGTTAACTATTCGACCAACAAAAAGTTGATTAGATATAAACTATTTTCATAATTTAAGAACTTACACTATGTGAATAATTTCCTTCTGAAACAGGACCTAGTGCTGCTCCTATGCCTTCTCCCATATTAGTGTGACTCCCTTGACCTGAGAAACACATTATTAGACATATGAAACACTAAATTCAGAATTCATGGAAGAATCTAAAGAAAAATATTAATTGATATTAGCCTTTAAAAAAAAAAAAAACCTGAAGGAGGACCCTGAGTAGGGGAAGTATTATTGCTGGGTTTGACTCTTTTAGCTCTGAGGTGAGAGTAGATGAATCCAGCAAATGAAAGAGCTAAAGCCAAGCCTAATTTCACTATGAAAGGCTTTGGCCCCTTCTCTTCTCTCATAATCACAATCAATCAAGTCTCTTAGCTTTTAGTTCATGAAAACAGAGAGAAAGATCCTCATCTTCATCCTCCATCTCATACCCAACTACTCAAATGATTCATGCCTATAATCATCACAACAAACATCATAGATATTAGAATCCAACATGATCACATCACTAAGCAAGCAAAGTCAGGTGAGATTACAAAACACAAACATACCCAAAATCAAAGTGAAGTTTGAAACCAAGGAAAGTTTCTATGTTATATCTTATAAGTGTTTATTATGGTGATGAATAATATAATGATCAGAGTGGAGACAAATAGAGAAAGATTAAGAAAGAGTAGAAATTGTCTTTTGGCAACAGTTTTTGGTTGCGTGTGGGTTGTCTCACTCATGCAAATGCACTATTCCATAACGGAAAAGTATATGGAACCAATAGGTGATCAGCCAAAAAGTAAACAATTTAACTAATTTATAATTATATTTAATTAATTTTATTTATTTTTAATTTATAATATTTGATATTAATTGCTTCTCACTCCAAATTAAAATTCTGAATGATACGGAGAAATAGAAGCGAGGATTACAGAACTTCCAACGATCCCGATTCTTAGTATATAAAAAAATTTATAAAATATATAAAAGAACATCCATTTAGTATGAAAAAGAAATATTTGATACTTAATAGAAGAAATATCTTAATGCCTAATATAAGTACCATCCACGCAGAGGTTTTGGATTCACCAAAAAACATTTGGCTGATTTTGGGTTGCTACCGTATTGGTTCTAGTATCGTTGATTTGGTTATCATAGCAATCTTAAAAAACTATATTATGTCTTCAACATAAAACAACGACCACAGCTTTTGTCTTACATAATGGTCGGTACGATGTGAAAAGATTAAAAGAATACAATACCATTAGAATTTATAAAGTGCGAGATAACGCATTTACATGGACAAGCATATTCTTATCTTTCTCCTTCATTATTCACTTCAACCGTATATTAAAATATAAAATATATAATAATTAATTTTTAAATATATTTATTGTAGTAATATATACCATAATTATTAAAAAAGAATAAACTATTACTACCATTGATTAAAACATTATTCGAAAAGTTTTAAGTCACTACCAAGTGGTGCTAGCTAAATTCATTTTCTTTCCTTCTCTTAAAGGGGTAAAAAAAAAAAGATAAGTAGAGAAGAAACAGAAAGATTTGAATATGACAAAAATTAATTAACTATTAAGAGAGTTCTTTACTTGCAATTGTAGTCGAAAAGGTTATTAATCTCCCAACAATCTTTTTTATACCGAAAAAGTTTAATATATTAAATTAGAGAATTATTTACATAAGTGCGTATACTATTTTAAAAATAAAAATGGTCCGATTATTACATATATATAGTAAAGAAAGCAGCAGCTAAACTTAGCTGGGACGATGGGAAAAAAATGTTAGGCCACGTGCATTGATCGAATCATATGCACTATTATTGGAAGTCCTAGGAACTAATGGTGAAGCTCCCTTTGCTCCACTTGTTTCAATTTGATCCATTAATATTGTTAAGTAGATGAAGTTAGACGTGTAACTCCTCATTTATTTATTCGATTAAAATACAGTTGCACTTGCCTCATTCATTTATTCCCTCCCTTCATCCAACTCATCAAAATATTAGAGAGTCACTCTTAGCTGAAGGATTAATCGGAACTCAATAAATTATTATATGTATAAAATAAATTTAATTTTTTAATATTAATTTAAGTAGACTAGTGAAGTAACTATTAAATTAACTCAATTTAGTTGTATTTGATTTAGTTTTTTTTTTTTTTGTGTGTGTCAACGATGATTTTTGTACATACTATTACGGGAAGTTTTTTTTTGGTCATGACTATTACATGAAGTTAACAAAACAATGTGGGGGTTGATTGTAAAGCCCATTTTGCATTCCGGGGCGCCCATTATCCATTATTGCTCAACATATATTAGTAATCCAAGCCCAAAAAAAGTGTAATTTGACTTAATTACATAATTTTGACTATAATGAGTAATGACGTCTTTTAACTACATAAAAATTAAAGAGTACAGTATTTTTGGTCCATGAATAAAATAAACATCATCCGTACTATCCAGAATAACTATCCGGATATCAGAGATAATAAACATCTCATGTCATAAAATCACTCATCTCAAAAGTTTACGAGAATGATTTTGGGGTTCACCAAGGATCGAATTTTTGACCTTTTGGATCTAGAACTCTAATACCATGTCATGAAACCACTCATTCTAAAAGCGTAACCTGATAGGACAATATAACACTAATAGTCATATCTCTAATACTTTCTAAACCTCTACTGTATACATTATACGATTAGGCCATTGACTCTCTATACTTTCTCAAAATTAAAATATAAAATATAAATTAACCAATAACCAGAGAAAAAATATAAGTAAAAAATAAATGATAGTAAGATTACCGTGAGAGTGAAAGAGTAGAACGCTGACTTCAATTTCATGGAGAAGACAGAAAATTGAGCTAAGATCTATGAGGAGGAGAAAATGCGCGGTTACACCCAACTCAATGCAAGTTTCAAACTTTTTGGTGTCGCGGGTAAGTCGTAGTGGTGCTCTCACGTCTCACCATTGCTCATGGTTTTCAGCTTTTCTAACCATAACAATAACAATAACACTTTTCTCTCTCTCTATATTCATAAACCCTAGAAATCAATCACTATGACACTGTTTCCAAGACTCATCTTCATCGAGCACCAACGGCATCGCCTTTTCAACCTCACATGCATTTTCTCTGCTTCTTCTTCTTCTTCTTCTTCATCTCAATATCGTTATCTTCGTTCCTCTCCGTTTTCCTCCGCCACCACCCCTTCCCCGCAGACGCAAACTGACGACCCCGCCCACCGTGGAACATCCCCGCGCACGAGGTGGAGCACTTACGGAGACATTTTTGACAGCCACACCAAAAGAGCCCCCGCAATCAGTGATCATGAACTAGAAGAACATGAAGAAGAAAAACAACTGAAAGAAGAAGAACGAAAAGTAGAAGAAGAAGAAGATAGTATTGAAAAACTTCGTCGTGCTCTCGAAAAACGTGAGAGGAGCAGAGTGAAGACCGTCAGCACAGTAAATAATGAACTAGAAGAGCATGAAGAAGATAAACAACTGAAAGAAGAAGAACAAGAAGTAGTAGTAGAAGAAGAAGAAGATGAGGAGGAGGGAGAAGAAGAAGTTGAAGAACCTCGTCGTGCAATCACAAAACAACGTGAGAGAAGCAGAGTGAAGACCGAGAGCTCAATTCATGGTGGAGATGTTCTTCCGGAGAGAATCATTAGCACCAAGAGAAGCGGCGGCGCGAAGGCGAAGAAGCAGTGGCTTTGCTCCAATTGCGGGTACACAGCTGGGAAATGGTGGGGGATATGCCCCTCCTGCGAGTTATCTGGTACAATGAGGGAGTTTCATGAGGCCAAGGTTACTGATGCTGATAAAAGCAGGGCCAAAAGTGGCTTGGCGGTTTGCGAGGATACCATCCGGTTGTGGCTCCCTCAGAACGCTGCCGAGTTGCGTCCTATCAAATTGGAGGAGGTAAACAAAGGATTCAGTCACAAGCAGTGGAGAATCCCTTTGTAAGTTCCCTTCTTTTTGTTAGGGTTTTGCTTTTGTCCTTCTAGATCGTGTAGCCATTGCTCTTTGAAATGAAATGTGCTTCTTTTCTCAAGTGTTATATTGTGTAGTTTGATGTTTCCTTTAATTTCAGGCCTGGTACTTTCGGAACTGAAGTTTCCACTGTGCTTGGTGGCGGTCTTGTACCAGGTTCAGTCCAATTTACTCAATCTACATATTTAGTATATCTGCTATGAATATGACCCTGATGATGAAAACAAACTTTAATGTTTTGTGGGTGGAACAAGTTGGAAATACTTGCTGCTTTTGCTGGTTGTCTTGATGAATGAATTGTTGCTTCACTGTCTATGACCCTAATACGAATTATTACTTGGCATTTGATTTGAGCTAGTTGTTTGAGAAGTTACAATGGCTTTTTGTTTACGGTTTCTTTTTCCGCCCCCCGCCCGCAGGGTGGGGGAGGGGGGTTGTTCATGTTTACTTGCCACTTCAGTCTAGGGTGAATTTGATGCCAATGACTAACATCATCAATAATTGTTGGTTTGAAGGCTCGTTGACTCTAGTTAGTGGTGATCCTGGTATTGGCAAGAGTACTCTATTGTTACAGGTATGAATTATTTATTTGGTCGGTAAACTGAATCTAGAGATCGGATTATCAACCTTTTTTTATTTATGTAGTGGTCAAGTATCACTAATGCTTTGTTTTATTGTGACATTTGATTGGAAGATGGCAGCAATGATAGCAAAGGGTTGCAGTGAAGGCAAAGCGTCTCGAGTTTTATACGTATCTGGTGAAGAGGTTAGCTTTTATGGGGTTTCTTTCCTGCATCCTGGTATTGTAGTTTGGGATAATATTTGATTTCCCTGATGTGGGCACTGAAGTTTAACATTTTATATTTGATTTGTGACTGTGCTCTGGGTTTAGAGTCGGTTGACCTTCTTTAATTTGGTTGCATTTATTTTGTTTTATCATGTGACAACAGAGCCTTGAGCAAATTGGTAACAGAGCAGAACGCCTTGGGATTAAATCAGATATATATTTATATTCAAGTACTGATATTGAGGTAGAAATCTGGATTTCTTCTGATTAGTTTGCTGCTAGCATTCTTCTTGCTTTATTATTTTCTGTTTTATACATGAATTTTTATTGAAGTTATTGTCTGGCCCTATTAAGCGATCATTTCATGTAATAGCCTTAACTTGCGAGAAGTGTATGGTGAAGTCTAGATACTTGTATGCTTTTTTATCTTAATTTATTTCATGCTTTCAGGATATATTGAAGAAAGCTCAGCTTCTCTCTCCTCGTGCTATGGTTGTTGATTCAATACAAACTGTTTATTTGAAAGGGCTATTATCAAGTGCTGGAGGTATTTTGCAGGTGGATAATCTGGCATATTTATCTATCCTGAAGAAAGTTTAAATTTATCATGAATGTTTTAGCTATTATGAACTACAAATTTCTGTTTGGATTGTCTCAAAATGATATGTCACGTGGTGTGGTGTAGTTTGGTAACTTTTTTGAGGGTATTTAATTGGGTTTTTTCCCCATGTTAACTTCATTTTCCTAGCATTGATCCTACTCAAATTAATGTTTTTATTATATATATAAGGACAAGATTCACGAGTAGTAGTTTATCCTTGCTTAAACTATTTAATTATTTAATTTGGTTGACAAGTGGAACTGTCTATTTTCTTGTCATACCTTATTGTTTTAATCTGCTCATCTACCCTACCAAAAGTGGTCAAAGAGCATTACATTGTCCTTTTAACAATGAAGGGATGTTGCTTCCTTGGTAGATGACATTTCATTGGTGTGTGGCAGGTGAAGGAATGTACAGCGGCTTTGATGAGATTTGCAAAAACAACTAACATCCCAATTCTATTGGTGAGCACACCATTAATTATCATTCCTGTATAATATCTATTTGTTCTTTTTATATAAGTTTTCTGTGAACCTGAGAGAGCAGGGTTATATGATCTTGATAATTGTTTTAATTTTTTCCACCTGGTATTCAGGTTGGGCATGTGAACAAAAGTGGAGATGTAGCTGGACCTCGTGTCTTGGAGCATATTGTTGATGTTGTTTTGTATTTGGAAGTTGGTACCTTCTTACCTTGTACCTTCTTTGTATAGTTTTTTAAACATGATTTGTGCCTATTTTTTTTAAAACAATGATGAGTAAAAAGAGGATGGTGTATGTAGAGGAAGAGGAACACATGCCCCATAAATAAATAAAATTCTCATTTTTTTTTGCAAGTCAAGCATCAACGATCCCCTTTTGAAAATTTCAATGTTTGCAGCACCTTGTTCTTCCTAGTCGTTTACTTATTTTACTATGTTACATTTAAATTAAACCTATGCTGTTTTGTTTGCAGTACTTTTTATGTTACTAATAGCAGGATTATTGAAATCATTGAATTTAGTTAAGTTTCCTCCCATATTATCTTTTACTGCTCAGGGTGAGAAGTGTTCTTCCTACCGTATGCTCCGTGCTGTGAAAAATCGGTTTGGATCCACTGATGAGGTATGCTGTTGCTACTACTTTGATGGTATGGTCTACAATGTTCTTGATATTGCCTACTTGGTTTCTTCCAATACCTTTGAAAACTATCTGTCAGCAATGTGCTTAACATGTTTAATATTTCTAGATCCCATTTCTTGCATGTTTTGTTGTAAAGGATTTTACATGTATAGTGCTGTTGCTTATCATCAATATAATTAAATAGAGAAGTAAGTTTGTGAATTATTATACATATCAGGATCAGGGATATGATTTTGTGGGGCATGGTTAGGCTAACTACCTTGCTGACTCAGCAAGTATGTGTGTGCGGCAGGTTCTGGGGGTGGTGTGAATGGTGAGGAAAGGGAGTAGAAAGTGGGGTGGGCAATCATTTGGCTCAGACTAGAGAGTCAGGCTGCTTTATGCCCTGAATTATTCTCGTTTTCTGCATCTCTATCCTTCTGATGCCTAATTTTTGGTTTCTTTCATATTATGTCAATTTCTCCATGTTATTTGAACTTGATATTACTTATTTCCCTCTCCCTCTTTAATAATCATGATCTGGGAAGAATGATGTTTGATATGTGTTGTCTTCAATTGGTTTCATCAGCTTGGAGTTTTTGAGATGGTACAATTGGGACTCAAGGCTGTTCCGAATGCCTCTGAAATATTTATCACTGAGCAACCAACACATTCAGAAGTTTTAACTGGAATAGCTGTTACTGTACTAATGGATGGTTCAAGAACTTTCTTAATTGAAATTCAGGTAACTTTCTTTTGTGCTATCATTGATCAGAAACTAGAAGCTGTTAAGCCCGTTATGGACTTCCTTCTTTCGATTTTATATTGAGTCAGAACCCTCATCTTCCTTGCCAGTAATTGATGATATAACACAATTGTAACTTTGTAAGAAACAATGATGCTTACAGACTTACAGTAGTCTTCCTTCAATACTTACTGATAAATTCGTGCAAGCAGTTTCTAGATTTCAGATGAATGACACATGTTAATGGGGCCTTTCAACATCCGTATTCATTCAATACTGTGCTGAGTTGTCAAAGCTCTTAATAACAAAATTGCAAATTTACAATTATGTTAGTGTTAGAAATGTCCAATACACCTTAAATTTCATCATTTTGTCTTGAGCTAATCTTCATCTTTATTATTTCTTCTCTATCATTTAGAAGAAACTATTTAGGCTGTTGTTCAATTATACTTTTCAGGCACTTTGCCTTTGTCCTTCCCCCATTCCAACTTCCTCAGTGGATCTACAAGTTAATGGGATCTCTACAAAAAGAGCTACTATGATAAAATGTGTAAGCTTTATTTTGGCTAGAATTTTGTACTTGCTTTTGTAGTTGATATTGTTATATCTAATAACCATTTATATGTCACTATCTATTAAGATTTTGTGAGAAACATGACATAATATCAAGTCTCCATTATTAAGGTGGTCCAATTCTTGCATTGTGGACGAGTGGACTTGTGCATTGTTTGTGCCTCTAGTCTAGTGGTCTCTTGCATGATGAGACATATTTAAATATGAAAACCATTTATCCGTCTGTTTAAAAAAGTTAATCCTTTAGATGGTTGATGTTATTACTCATACAATATGGTTTACTTTCTTTTTCCTTTGCGAATTATACTCCAAATTGGTCCTTAATAATTTTTGTTTTGGACAAATTAGTTAACAAAAAGAAAAAAAGACAAATTAGAGACTAATTTAATTTCTCTACCATACTACTTTTAGAAAAAATAAAGCACTAATTTGTCACTTTTTAAAAAAATAGGGACTAATTTATTCTTTTATTTTATTAGAGACTAATTTTGTCCAATATTCTAAAAACAATAGAAACTAATTTGTTAATTTTCTTTAGTGACTAATTAGTCCAAAGCAAAAATTGTGAGGGACCAATTTGGAGTATTACTTTTCCTTTGTCTTCATGAGGAGAAAATGAATGAAAGGGATGCTTGGAGAGTTATACTTTTTCTTGTTTAAAATATAATTGTCTGAAATTTATTGAATTAGGCTTTGATTATTGCGTGTTCTTGAACTGTAGGTTCTTATAAAGCAAGCAGGACTTAAGCTCCAAGATAATGTAAGAATTTATAAATGTGATATATGCTTTCTAGTTTTTTTTTTTCCCTCTTTTGTTCTTCTCACTGTTTCTCTGAATGGATTCATGTGCTCTGTTTCCTCATAATACACATTATGTGAAAGTTGATAAAGATTTTTCCCATGCTTAAACATTGACTAATTACCCATTGCTTCTTTTTTTAACCACTTAAGTACTTGTCTGCATAATAGTTATAATTTAACTGGTGGATTTGTATTCTTGTTTTTGATATTTGTATTAATTCTAATATTTTATTTCCTTGTCTTGCCTTGGTACAACAGGCTGTGTTTTTGAATGTTGTTGGTGGATGGACACTTGCAGAGACTGCTGGAGATCTTGCAATAGCAGCTGCAATTTGTAGCAGGTTCATTTTCTACATTGTTTGAAATGATGTTAAACTTGTTGGACTAACAATGCTTATGAAAGATGAGGTTCAAAGATGGTGCTATGAACCATTTCGTGCTCCTTGTTTGGATAAATAATTCTTACAGCCCATGTTGAATAAGTGAACTGGACTGTTTTAGCTGATCTTTCTTTCCCACTCACTAATTATTATCCATCTCCAACTCTTTCTTTACTTTTTTTCCTCTCCAGTTTCATGGAGTTCCCTATCCCAAAAGGTGTTGCATTCATAGGCGAAGTTGGCCTCGGTGGAGAGCTGCGCATGGTGAGCAAGTTCTTTTCATTAAAATTTTGCCACGTTAATATTTGAAAGCCTAACTTAGAGTCTTCAACAGCAGTGTTGTGCTGGCCATTCTATTGAAGAGCTTAATGATATACTAATGTTGCATCTTATTTCCAGTTATTAAAGCTTTCTTTTTAATATTTTCTCACCTATTCTTGTTGGATCTCCTGTATGGTTTTTTGTTGGCAGCTTCTAAAAATGATTCAAAAATTATATTATTTGCCCATGTTTTGCAGTTTTGGACTTGATTATTTGATCGGTATGCTTTTCACAAACAATACATGATCCATAGTTAAATAATTTTTACTACTTCATCCCTAAACTATTCACTAGAGCTTGATTGAATTTAACTAGAACCATGCATCCTACAGTAAACTTGAGGACATCATATCTATTTGTTCCATCAGAATTTTAGCTTTCATAATTTTCATTTCCTTTAAAGATGTTTGAAACAATACCTTTTTCTGAAGCTTCTAAGAACTGCAGATTGCTTTTATATATCAAGTCAAATTTTAACAAATTGGTTGTCTGGTTTATTTATTTATATATCAGGTCAGCTTGACAATCTATCGGTCTAACTATTTGATGATGCAGGTCCCAAGAATAGAGAAAAGGGTAAACACGGTGGCAAAGCTAGGCTACAGAACTTGTGTTATACCAAAGCAAGCTGAAAAGGTTTTAGAAACTGAAGGTCTAGGAAATATGAGAGTTATAGGTTGCAACAATCTGAAAGAGGTTTTGGATGCTATATTCATCATAGAATGAAAGGTTGCTAGTGTTGTGAATAACTTGTAATTTTTCATCCATTATTATCACTTGGTGTTGTAGTAATATAGGCATCGTACTCTGCCCTTTTGTTCACATGTTTAATCAGAGTCTTTTGTGGATGTGTTTAGCTGTCTGATGTTTGGTTTTCAGTTTTTTCGTCTCTTGCTCCAACCATTTCTTTAGTGTTTGAGAAGCTAGGTTGATGAGTTGAAGCTAGTAACCTTGCCCACATCCTATCAGTTATCACAACGTTCTTCTCTCCTTCATTTATCAGCTGCATATTCAAACTTGTGGTTGTGGTGAACTATAATCTTGCATGAAATGATGTACAAGGGCAACTAGAACTTACATGAAATGGGATGTAGCAGTTTCTTCCATTAACTGGTCCAACTGTGAAGCCTGTGTATCCGGCCATTGCACCATGAACAGCACTTTGGGCAAGTAGGGTGCAGAACACATTATCAGATGCATTGCTTGGAATAGCACGGATCATGTAAGTAGGATCTACAAAACATTATTTCTGACTGGTTACAACATTTTCTTCCTCAAGATATATAGCAGAGCATAAAATTGTTAAATGGAAGAGATCTCACCAATGTACTTGAGACTTAGAGTCATGTTTTTACGTTTTGCGAAGTGGTCCTGCAAGCATGAAAATCTAGCAATTCATATGATTGACTAATTGCTATCATCTTCAACATGTTTAAGTTAAGCTTGGTTTACCTTAATTTTCTGGGATAACCAGAGACCAACATCTTGAAATAACTGATCCGGAGTAGCGTCGCCCTGTACTCTCTTGATAGGAGTTGGGTTTTCAGAAAGAAGCTCTTGTCCTGCACCCTCAGCAACTACTATAACCATGTGACTCTGTTCTTTAAGTCTTTTCTCGATGAACTCCAAGAGACCACCTGGACCTTCAAGATAAAAGTGTGATTCTGGAATCAAGCAACAGTCCACATCTCTGCTGGCAAGGGTTGCATACATGGCTATAAATCCTGCATGAATGCATCAAAATCCTGTTATTGTATTCAAATTGAGAATGATACAGAGAACAATGAAAACATGGACTATTTCTATTTGTTAAAGGGGATCAAGCATTGTTGTAGGATCTTATTCTTATGACTACTCTCAGTTATTCATATATTGAATTGAAGCTTACCACTGTAACGCCCCATTAACTTGACAACACCAATACAATTTTCGGTACTTTCTGCTTCCACATGAGCAGAATTGATAGCTCTTTGTGCCTCTTCAACAGCAGTGTCAAAACCAATGGACTTGTCAATAACCTAATTCAGATACATAATAATAACAATGACATTCAAATAAGTGATGCATAATAGAAGTAATTCAGTATAGGACTTTAAGATATGAAATGAAATCAAGGCATCCTTACAGGGATATCATTATCAATGGTTTTTGGAATTCCAACCACTGAAACTTTCAAGCCACGCCTTCTAACTTCCTACATAAAGAACTAATCCTTATGAGTACACAGTTATTTGACTTGTATAAGTATTGTATCCATCAAGGAAGGATTACCTCAAAAATCAAAGCAGCCTCCATCTGAGTTCCATACCCTCCAAGAATATAAACTTGATTGATGCCTCTATCCTGAATGCTATCAACAATCTTTGAGGTATCATGGCCACCATATGATGTTCCAAGTATGGTCCCACCTCTCTTATGGATATCATTCACAACCTTTGGTGTCAAAGGAACTGTGTTCCGAGAATAAAATCCGGGGTATCCTCCCTACAAATTTAAGCCAACACACAAGTTTAGCGTGCGCTTGGTTTGTCTTTTCATTTTCAATAGTTTTTCTTTCCGAAATTCTAAAACCAGAAAATATCGAAAATGAAAATACAAACCAAACATAGTCTTATATATTCATTAGCAATAATACATAACCAGAAAAGGAATAACCTTCTATAACATAAATAAATGGTACCTCTATTCCAAGAACTGTGTGAACCCCATACATATGATACAAGCCACACACTATTTCTCTTATGACTGTATTTAAACCTGGACAAAGGCCACCACATGTGACAATACAAGCACACACTTCCTCTGAATCAAAGTATACTTTCTCAGCAGGGCCAGCACGCCTAAAATGGATTCCTCTAGGACTATTCTTGTGGACAACTATCTACATAAAAAGTAACCAAAACCCAAATAAATAACCCAATAACACATCATAAGTTAGACCAGAGAGACAAGAATTACTTGCCTGCTGTGCTACTGTGTCATCTTTATTCACATAATACTGCCTGTGGAAACATATATTAGTCACAGATTAACCAACTTTATAGAAAGATTCTATCAGTATAAATGAAAGAATCAAATTAAGATTGAATAGGGTGACTCACTTAACAACTGCATAAGATGGATTGTCTTGTAATGGGTCAGGATATGTCTGCATGATAATCAACCAGAAAAAAAAAAACAAACAAAGAAAGAATCATATCTACTCTTAACTCAATTATGACAAAAATAAGCAGAAAGGCACCAATTTAATGAATAAGAGTGGCATGGAGAGAGGGAGTAACAGTCTCACAGGGAGATCAGGTATGTAATCAGATAGGTGAGGTACATCCTCAAGAACAAAGTCAGAAACAGAGGAATTTGCACAATCCAGAACCATGATGATGATGATGATGATGGTGTTACTATGTTAGCACTTAGCAGCAGAATTCGATTATGCAATTGTTTAGGTGAGTGTGGTTAAAAGTCACAGGTATTTCAGCAGCACACCCTGAAATCATAGCAAACAAAAACATCGGGTGGACCGTACCACCTTTATGAAATCCATGTGCCATAGAATATATAAAAGGAAATAGACAGCAGCATAGATATATATGAACAATGACAGTGACATATATATTTATATCTTTTAAGTTATTCCTCAATTTAAATGAATGGCTAATAAGTAATAACTTTAAAACTTTCATCTTTATTTTGTATGAAAAGCCACAACTAATCAATAATTTATGTAATGTAATTAAGATAAAGCAAGAGAAGAGTTTGTTGTTTTCATTTTATGCCGAATATTCTACTGATTATTTCACCGTCTACTACACCTAAACATATATGAGAGTCAGATAAAAATATTTAAAACGTTTTTTTTTTAAAATATTTTTTATTAATTAAAGTTTAATATATATAATCGATTAAACCGTATTATTTTTATCAAAATTAGGACAGACAAATTAATTTGATCGAAAAAATTGTAAATCAAATTTTAAACCGATCTAAATTAATATTATTTTTTATAAAAAATGACTATAATATTTTTATTATAGAAAATGATTAAAATTCTCCAAATATATATATATAAATTTTAAAAACTCTAAATTTTAAACCTATAACGATGGAGAAGCAAATGGCTAGAATTTAGGATTTTTTAAAATTAATATATATAATAGGAATATTTTAGTTATTTTTTATAATAAGGGTATTGTAGTAATTTTTTATAAAAAATAATATTAATTTAGATCAGTTTAAGATTTGATTTACTATTTTTTGGTTAAATTAATTTATTTGCCCTAATTTTGATAAAAATAATATAATTTAATCAGATTATATGTGTTAAATTTTAATTAATAAAAAAACATCTTTAAAAAAAATGTTTTAGACGCATTTATCTGAGTGGCTCCCAACATATATATCTCAATAAAAAAATAAGAATTAACTTTTAACTTTTGAGATTCATTACATATACTTTCTTACCTTAATTCAATAGCTTTTCAATGCAACTGAAGATTAAATTATTACTTCTTAGACACTACTGCATGTGTGTGCGTGTGTCAACTACTTTAATTGGAGTATGGAAATTAGAAAATGTTTTATATATATATATATGCACGTGAGTTCATTGATTAAGTTTGATTTTTCATACATAATTGTTCAATGCTTGATGAAACGGGTTACTTAAATATCATCTTTGGCCATTATTTATCAGAGTATGGCGTCATTAGCATTGCTCGCTCGTGCTTTGTGACTCATGACTCATGCTTCACATATTAATCTTGTTGCCAATACGTCAATATTGATGCAAGCAATATATAATTTTTTTTTTTTTTGTGAAAACTCAGGTGAAGTCGACTTAACGTGAAGATGATACCTGAGAGCCGTTGGATGAAAATTTAGCCAAATCAGTCAAATCATCTAACGGCTCTTAGGTATCAACTTCACGTGAAGTCGACTTCACCTGAGTTTTCACTTTTTTTTTTTTTTATGTTTTAATTATAATCCTAACCCAATACGTACAATATGATGAATCAGTGACGGAGAAAAAGTGTGTATGACTCGATAGAGGAGACTTAGTTGGGCTTCTGTCATTGTTGTAGGAGTGAGAAGATGAAGAAAAAGGGGATCATTTATATGATTAGATTGTGTGTGGTTTGTATGAAAGGTAACGAAAATTGAATGATATTGAGTGAATCTATTGGATCAATAGAAGAGGGTCAAATAGTAATGGTAGGAGTAGTGTTTGGGACATATGACTTGGCAAGAATTGAGGGGTGGAACTAGTGGGTTCATTGTTTTTTACCAAAGGAATATGAATTCATGAAATATCATTTTTTTTTTATTCAAAATATAAATAATATATCCTTTAAAATTATTTTGATAACTAAAAAATATAGTTTTATGTACTATACGATCAAAATTTGATCGATGACTTAAGAGTTAAAACAAAATAAAGACAATCAAACACTTAAAGATCATTGTAATTGGGTCTGTTATTAAACAAAATTTCAAAAAAGTATTAAAATTGAGAATATATAGAAGATGAAACTCTATTATTAAATTAAATTGTTCTAGTGATTAGTTCATTAATCTATTAAACAAGTGTTAGGAGTTCGAATTTTACCTTGTACATACAGCAACTTATTAGTTAGCGACAAATCCTTAAATGGAGCTACGATTCGCGCCTTGGCCTGCTGGACTAGGGTTTCAACACAACTTCTTTGATGAATTATCCTTTTGATGAATAAAAATCATTTAATAAAAATTTAGAACCATTGTCAAAACAGATGATTTTAACGTTTGAATTAAATTGAGTCTGTACTAAATTAATAAAATTTTTAATGTGTTGAGATACTTCAGTTTTTTATTTTAATAAAATAACCCAAGTAAAACGACTAAAATCATCTACAATGATAAAAATATATTTGTGATTATGAATTGAATTTTTACGAAAAGATCCTAAATATCTAAAATGTAATAATTCAAACAATGTTTGCTTTATTATAACTAATGAAAAAAAGAAAGTTTTTTTGTTTAGAAAAATGATATATATCACAAATTTTATCATAGTATAAGAAAATAAAGAGATATTATTTGTGCAAAAAATTAATTACGAAAATGCCAAATATTTGATGGAGTAATGTTGGTGATTTGGGTGAAATTAATGGAGTGTATTAGTAATGAATGATGAATAATAAAGATATGTTCAAAAATACACAAACCTTCTCTTAATCTACCTAAACCAATCAATTTCAGGCCATTTGATTCTAGAAAGATACAATAGAATTTGAAAAAAGTAAATTCATATGGATGGTTGCAAGTGAGTTTGAAAGTATAAATTAAATTAAAATAAAATTCTAGCAAGTATAAAATATCAGAGAGAATTAAAGATGTAAAAAATTTAATAATGCCTTTATAACAAGCAATAGTTTGAGAACCATTTTACATATGAATAATTATTCGCTTAATTTTGGTGTAGGAAATAAAATAAGATAATTTTAAAGTAACGTGATCAATCACACCTAAATCTAATTATCCAAATATCATTAAAATTAAAATGTGATGATGCTAAATTATTTTTTTTAAAAATATATAAGAAAAACATAATAAATGATATCTAAATTTGGGTTTGAAAGAAGTCCAATTTGAGAGGAGGAAAATGACTTAATCTCATCTCTATTTTTTGAATTTTGGTTCGCAGATTTTGTGCAAAAGGGCCGAAAGAACATTGTATTGAATTTGGGTTAAACTTAGACCAAGTTCTTGAGACACCTTCCCAGATGGAGCAACTCTTTCTCTTTTCCCAGATGGAGGGAGTTGGTTATTGGAATTCCAAGTTTTTACCATTGATGAATATCACCAGAGTTTTGAGAGTTCTGATACTATATTGAAATTTTTGGGAGAAGAACAAAATTAAAAATAATATTATTTGTGAAGTTGTATTACTATTATTTGATACAACTAAATTATATAAAAAATTATGAAAAAGTATAGGGTACTAATATATTATTTGTCAATTTATTATTAATAATAATTAATTATTATATTTTAAACACATATATAAAGAGACACATCAAGAAAATATATCTATAAAGATACTTCTATTAAACACAGCCATAAAAAAGACATTTTTATTATACACATCTACAAAGACATTTCTATTAAACATAGTTATAAATAAGAGTTGGCAGAAGTTGGCAGAAATATTATTAATAACATAGCGGGATTGAAAAATTATTAATTAATTTTATAAATATTTATCTACTAATTTTACTTATTATGATTTTAATAATAAGAAGTACAATTTATTTTACTTGAATTTTTTGTGTATCATCTTGAGTATTTTGGACCACAAGATATAGTAAGTTTAATATCATGAATTTAGACCTTCTATTACTCTGAAGTTCAATTTTTTAGATATTAGATAAGGATTGGTGTAATTTTTTAATATTAAAAGCTATGATATTTTGCAAACTTCTGAAAGTCGTAGAATTTATAGAAGACGAAGCAGATTTTTTTTATTTATAAGGACAATACACATACTATGTATTGTATTATTTTAATATTAAAATTACAATATATAAATTGCGTATTATAAATACACAGATTGCATATTATCAGTACAATACGTATTATACTAATACAGAACAACACTCCTAAAATACTATAAAACTCTATTTTTTATAATATTAACATAAAACTCTATTCCCTCTCCAATATTAAAATAAAAAATTCTTACTCTGGAGCATGCAGATAAGTATTGTTAGTTTCTTTCCTAGGTATTAGTAAAAAATCAGGGTTATGTAAGAGATTTTTTTTTTTATTTGTAGAGCAGAATCAGAATAAAAGTAAAAAGACTTAAAGGCCCAAAAGAGAAAAAGAAAGAAGAATTTTTTTTTTATTCTTTTCAATGGCCAAAATTTTGTTCTTTATGTTATCCTCTAATGTAAGATTTCTGTTCTTATATATGTGAGTGTCTTCCCTCATCCATATACAATTTTTTTCTAAAAAAAATATTTGATTTTACTCTAGACCAAAGTTTGGTGAAGTTGTTAGTTTTACTGTGCAACATGTTTCTTAAATAATAATTCTGATAATCAACTAGGTCTAATAGTAAGTTAATATATAATAAGTTAGTGTTTATAATGTGGTAAAATCAGTGCTTGTTTGGGCGTCATTATTTTGATAAAAAAAAGATTTTTTTATTGAAAAAATATCTTTTTTTATTTTTTACCGTGTTTGGTAAATTTCGAGTAATAAAAGTAAAAGTACTAAAAAAATCAGAAAAATATCTTTTTTTAGAAGCGGTAAGATGTTTTTCATGTAATAAATAAACAAAAAAGTATTTTTATATTGTTATATCCAAACATAATTGATAGATAAAAAAATCTTTTTGCATGAGATACCAAAAATAAAATTACTTTTACTTTTTTATAAGATCTTTTAAAAAAAAGATAACTCAAAAAAAGATTTTTTCTTAGAAGCTCACCCAAACAAGCCCTTAATTTCTAATCAACCATTTGGAACCATATAAAAAAAGTAAAAAAGAAAAAAGAAAAAAAAAAACTTTTCTATGGTGAGATCAGATCACTAATTTTATAAAAATTCATAATGTGTTAAAACTACAGAGGTTAATTAGAAATTAAAATTTTAAGAGTGATATTATTTAATTTTCACCAATAACCATAGTGAGGGATCACTTACCAGACCCAACTGCCCACAAACCTGGGAGAATCAAAAGCTTCCTTTTTTCGTTCTCTTCGACACTTTCTTCCTTCGCTTTCTCTTCTTCAATCCAACCAAATTCGATTCTGATTAGGGATTCCGTTCATTCCTACTCTCATTTCTCAATCATGTATAGACTTGCAGCTTCACGTCTCTCCCATCTCAAGGTTAAAATCTTCCCTTTCTTTTTACTTTTCAGATCCCAGATTCGTAATTACGATAAATAACTACTCTTTTCAATTTTTGCTACACACCGATATAAAAAAGTTCCCATTTTGATTGATAACAGATTTGTGGGTGGTTCCATTTTTGTTGTGTTTATAGCTGACGGACTACTTGTTTTGTTATTTTGTTATTTCATTACACGAATATCACAAACAACATTGTTCTGATAACACCTCTATTGTTTTGTTTTGACACGATGCATTAATTGGTTGTAGAAAATGGATGTTATATTGTATCTCATGTGTGCATGTGGTGATGTTGTGTGATTGGAACTTGTGAATAGGGGCATGGCAGAACCTTGGGAGCCACTAGGCTTGCAGCATCAAGCGCAGCAGCTACAAAACCTGCATCAGGAGGTTTGTTTAGTTGGCTTGGTGGGAGTTTTAGTTCTCTTCCACCTCTGGACACACCACTTGCTGGTGTTGCCCTCCCTGATCCACTGCCTGATCGTGTTGAACCAAGCAAGACCAAGATCACTACTCTCCCCAATGGTCTCAAGATAGCATCAGAGACATCATCAGTATGTGCATCCTTTATAGTTAATGGCAATCTATGTTAATATATTGGTAAAACATTTGAGCATGTGTATTAGTCGTTTATTATGTTGTTTTTGCATTTTGGTTGTCAATTAGAACCCTGCGGCCTCAATAGGGTTGTATCTCGACTGTGGTTCGCTATATGAGACTCCAATGTCAAGTGGAGCATCACATTTGCTGGAGCGAATGGCTTTCAAGAGCACAGCTAACCGGAGTCATTTCCGTAACGTGAGGGAAGTGGAAGCAATCGGCGGTAATGTAGGAGCTTCGGCCTCTCGAGAGCAAATGGGCTACACATTCGATGCTTTAAAAACCTATGTTCCACAAATGATTGAATTGCTAGTTGATTGTGTAAGAAACCCAGCCTTCTTGGATTGGGAAGTCAATGAAGAGGTATGTTGTTTTTTATGATTCTCTCTTCTAGGGTCTTCTAGCTTTTAAGATAGCTCATGCATAATTTTATAGCAGTTCTCTCTGATCTTGTTAAACCTTCCATTAGTGCAGCTTCGAAAGGTGAAAGCAGAGCTTGGAGAACTTTCAAACAATCCCCAGGGCTTACTTTTGGAGGCAATACACTCGGCTGGTTATTCAGGTGCACTGGCTAATCCACTTTTGGCTCCTGAATCGGCAATAAACAGATTAGATGGGTCCATTTTGGAAGAATTTGTTTCTGTAAGATCTATTATCCTTTTTGATACATCATGATTTATTTGTAGTCCAAAACTAATTTTTCTTGCAAAATATTTGATAATTTGAATGTTATTGTATTTGCAAATTCAGGAGAACTATACTGCCTCGAGGATGGTACTTGCAGCATCCGGGGTTGAACATGAAGAACTATTATCTGTTGCTGAGCCACTTCTCTCTGATCTACCTAGTGTTGCCCACCCTGGAGAACCAAAATCTGTCTATGTTGGTGGCGATTTTCGTCGTCAAGGTGAATCGGGGGTATGTATTGATTTCGTATCCACTTATGCATGGCATATCCTTATTATTCATTTGTCTCCTTTCAAATTGTTACTTATCTACTAAGAACTGTTGCAAGGGCAGGGTGCACATGTAGCTATTGCTTTTGAAGTTCCTGGTGGTTGGCAACAAGAGAAAGACGCTATTGTTTTGACCGTTTTACAGGTACTTGTTTTTCATTTGAGTCTTTCTGATTCAAGAGATAGCACGTCTATAGATTTGCGTAGTTTCTTTTTTCTGCGTTCCCTTGCACAAGAAGGGGAACAAAATAACTCTTGAGTATTGCAGATGCTTATGGGAGGTGGTGGATCCTTCTCAGCAGGGGGCCCTGGAAAAGGGATGCACTCAAGGCTATGTAAATTTTGCCTTTGTCTTCTAGTTTTGATTTACTTTGTGTTTATATTTGTACACCTTTCTCCGATGCTTAACTTAGTTTGAATTTTTTATGTATTTACAATTGAATC
The DNA here is from genome assembly GCF_059453495.1 of Arachis ipaensis. Classification (NCBI taxonomy): domain Eukaryota; kingdom Viridiplantae; phylum Streptophyta; class Magnoliopsida; order Fabales; family Fabaceae; genus Arachis; species Arachis ipaensis. Next base: position 1,452,566 of record NC_142443.1, on the reverse strand, counting down.
CAGATCTTCGTGTCTTGAACGAATACCAACAGATTCAATCTTTTTCTGCATTCAACAGTATCTTCAACAATACAGGATTGTTTGGCATATGTGCAAGCACTGTAAGTCACAATCTTTGTTGACATAGATGTGATGCCATCTTTTTACAACATTTTCCCTTTCTTTTCTTTTCTTTTTTCTTGGTTCATTGGAAGTTTGGGTAGTATGTTTACATGAACAAGCTCTTATGTGTTGCATTGTTGTCTGCTGATAGCCTGATAGAAGTTAGACTTAAAATGTACTTTATAGTCAATGCTCCCATTAGCTGACGCAATCACTATATACAAGTGTTAGGATTTTTCATGATGCCTGGATCATCATTTTAATTATCGTAATGGTCATAATTTTTCGCAATTTGCACTCCGTAGTTACTGCCTTATACTTTCTGTTTCGGTGAGGATGACTGAATGATGCTTCTTAACCTTTTCGTAGAGCTCTGATTTCGTGGCAAAAGCTGTGGATATAGCAGCCAAGGAATTAATAGCAATTGCATCACCTGGACAAGGTTATTTGCCACTTTATTTTCCCTGCTGTGTATTTATGTGAATCTTTATTTTATCCGAAATTAGACTTCAGCTTCTTCCAATGGCAGTTTCACAGGTACAGCTCAACCGTGCCAAAGAATCCACAAAGTCTGCAGTGCTAATGAATTTGGAATCTAGAGTACGCTTTCTCGTTCATTATTTATGTTAACACTATAAATGTGATCATGAAATTAGCTGTGCTTCTCATTCATTTAGCTAAACATGTTTATATGTGGTTCATTAGAGATTTCATAAAGCTTTTATATGCTTATAAGTCATTGTTGTTGCAGATGATTGCATCAGAAGATATAGGAAGACAGATATTGACTTATGGAGAAAGGTAAAATTACATTTCACTCATAACAAAATTACATTGATGTGATTTTACATAATTAGTAACAAATAGAATATGTGAGGCCATTTCAGGAAGCCTGTGGAACAGTTCCTGAAGGCTGTAGATGGAATCACCTTGAACGATATCACTAGAATTTCTCAGAAGATTATTTCCTCACCACTGACTATGGCATCTTATGGGGATGGTAATAAACTAATAATAATCACTCAAATAAATTCTCTTCCACAAGTAAAATATATTTGGTTTTTGTTGATGTTTTTGACTCCTATTGTTCCATTGCAGTTATCAATGTCCCCAGTTATGAATCTGTGAACAGGAAGTTCCATGCAAAATGAAATTTCTTCTGAGTTGATGTAGCAGTGGCTACTCCCAATTTTGCATCCCAACAGTGCTGAAAATAAATATTCCAGAGAAATTTTGTGTGGATTTCAGAAAAAAAAAAAAAAGCACTGTTCAATTTTATTTTATTTTCACTTGTATACTTGGTTGAGTGATCATTCATTCCCTCAGAAATATAGGTGTATGATCACATAAATTTTTGTTTATCAATTAATTAATTTTTTTTGCTATTGATACATGATAACATGAATCTTATTCTTGAATGTATCTAATTTCCATTAACAAGAAAAATAACTAGTTCTATCAAATCTTGGTATCCAAATATAAACAGTGGTGAGTGGAAATCTAATTAATATAAGTTGTTAAGTTGCATATTGTTCACAAGTCATGATTTTAAAATGAGAATACATTAAGGACGGAGAATGATGAAAAAAGGAACGTCCAATGTATGATTATTAGTATTGATATAAGTTGTTAAGTTGTTAAGTTGATAATGGAAATCTAATTAATATAAGTTGTTAAGTTGCATATGTGATGAAGAATTGTAAAATGTTATCTAACTAATGAATAGTACCATGCATGGATGCCCAATGTTTTTAATGTTTGTTTGTTTCTTTGTAATGGTGGGGGCAGCTTGATCCGATTTCAATTTTTTTTTCTCTTCTCACGAAAAGTTTGTCTTTTGACCAATCTACATCCAATTATTCAATCTCCTATTCGCTCTTCTCTCTTGATTATTAGTATTGATATTGATCCCTCACTTTATAAATTCGGTTTTTATTTATATATTATCACTCCTAACTCGAATTTAATTATCATTTATTTTTTATTTATAATCGACACTTTTATTATCGATTTATTGATTATTATTTTTATTTTAACGACCAAACAATCATACCATAAATATCATTCATCAATTTTATACCTATAAAAGGAACTTTCTATATCTAATCTAAAAATTAGATAATAAATTCTATTTCATATCTTATATTCTATATTCATAGAATTATTATAAAAACACACCTGATAAGTTCTATTTATGTCTAACATTCTATATTTATAAAATTATTATATACCTTTTAAATACTTACTGAGTTGAGCCTCGCAATGCTTTTTGCAGGTACTTACCTCTTATTCTCTTCTTACCAACATATAACTCATCTTAACGAGAAAACATTCATCAACAAACGAGATATATACCGGCCAACCTCAACAATAACAATTAGCGTCTGGAGACGAGTAAAATAATTCTTACTCTCTTCAGGTTCATAAAACTTGAATTACATTCAAATTTTTGAACCAATTTCAACAATCTTATTTAAGATTTTATGTAATACCTTTTATTAAATTTTAATCTATTGTAACTTTTTATAAAGTATGTACTTTATACATTCGAATTGCTTCACTTTTACGTATCATAATATTTCACATGTCATAATCGATTAATGAATCAATTCAAGAACCGGGCTTTCAACCAATCCGGAAAAAAAAAAACTCGATTTTTAATCAATCCAAGTACAAATTTACCTATCAATTTTACTAACTTTTTCAAAGTTCTCTACTTACACAAGTAAAATTATATATTTTATTCACATACATTTTTACATTTATATTTTGTATAACTAATATTTACTAATTTATTAGTTATATTTAAACTTCAATATATGTTCTATACAATAATAATATATAACAACCATGTCAATTGAATTTTAATTTCATTATTTATTATATTCTTATTACTTGATAATTTCATTTATACAATTAAATAAAAGTAATGATGAGTTCAAATTTAAAATTAAATTCCATCAAAAATTAATTATATATCAATTATATATAATTGTTATACTATTCACTTTTTGCTATTAAATTTTATGTTACTATTTATTTAATACAAAAAATTAAAAAAAATAATTACAAATATACAAATTTGTTATTTTTGCACAAAGAATATACTTTATAGCTAAATAAGATTTATTATATTATTAAATGACTAATTATTTTGTTGCTTTATTAACAAGTTAATGCAGATTCTACGAAACAAAGTTATAATATTAGCAAATAAAATTAAATAATTCATATTTGGTGTCAAATGTATGACATTTATATATTGTCTTCTTCGCTACAATTATCAACTTTTACGGTATATTTTTTTAGTTTGAACTCCTGTAGTTTTACAATATATATTAATTCAATATATGTTACGATTTTATACATATTTATTTTCTCAATTTATCTTATTTGTGTCATATGATCTTCAATATAAATTATAAATATTCAACAACTCATTGCTTTGAGCAAGAAATTTATCAATAAGTTGTTGTGGGTCGAAAAAATTGCCAAGACAATTAATCATTATATCATCGGATCATGCAATCAATTCTGTCAATGCATACATATTTCTGAACTTTTCAATTCACATACAATCAATTAACGCATGTCATGAAAAATTATTCTTAAACAGAAAAATATCCCCCACACAACTATCTTAATTGAATGACTCTTAACCACTCAATTATTTTTTTTGAATAAGTGCCGACACAATAACTCAACTAAGTTTGGGGGTTCACCATATCATTAAGCTTGGGGGCTGTGATCTGTCACCTTATAAACTCGGTCTTTATTGTGCATTATGAATCATAACTTGGTCTTAATTATCATTCATTCTTTGCTTGTAACTGACACCTTCATTACAGACTTAATAATCATCATTTCTATCTTAATGACCACGCACATGGTCATAACATGAATATTCATCAATCTTATGTCTATAAAAAAAATCTTCTATATCTAATTTTAGGAACTAGATAATAAGTTCTATTTTATGTCTTACATTCTATATTCATAAAATTATTATAAAGACACACATGATAAGTTTTATTTTATGTCTAACATTTTATATTCATAGAATTACTATATACCTCTTAAATACTTATTGATATGAGCATTGGAGTGTCTTTTTCAGATATTCACTCTCAGTATTCTTCTTGTCAAAGTAGATATTTTTTGAAGATGAAGAGACAAATTCGATTTTCTTTATCTCAGAAATTCATCCACACAAAAACAGATATTTTTAATAGAATACTAGGAACGGAAATTTATGGTAAAAGTTTATTCTTTTTAAGATTTGTTGCATGCCCAGATTAGATTTTAAGATTTAGAATGTAATCTATGCCGTAGCCATTACTTGACAGGGATTAGTTATGCTAAAAACTTTAGTTATGTCTTATAAATAGTTTGGTTCAAATAATAACAGTTTATTCAAGTTTTCAGTATTTCTTTTGGTCGGGTTTTAGAAACCATTGCTGTCAAAGTTTAAATGATTTTCATAGGCAACATTTGCCATGCAGATCTAATGCTTGCTTTTAACAATTTTTGTGATCAAATAAATAAATTACGATTCTAGGCCATAGCGACGATTGTGTCCTAGAAAGAAGTAACACTTTTTGGATAATTAAGGTATACGTTGCTATATGGTCCAAAGCTGTTAATACATACGGCAAAAGTTCCTTGTAAAAAGAATATTGCAAGTTGCAAGAGATGGTCCTAATTCTATCCAACTTAAATTATTTAGGTTTCATATATATTGAGATTAAAATTAAAGAGCTTTGGAAGATGAAAATAATCCTTAGTTGGCTTTCACAACAACTAGACAAATGGACGGTCCAAGTACATAACTCATAACTCATTTTTAAACATCTTTTGGGGATAGCTTAACTAGGTAACCCAAGTTTTTGACTAACTAATTAATCCTCGTTTTCAAGTAATAACGATGTGTGTGCATTAGTATTATAAATTTGAAGTATTATATAACTAATAAATAATAATAATAATAATAATAATAATAATAATAATAATAATAATGAGGAGTGGATCCTTTCTAGTGAAAAAAAATTGGATGGTATCCAGTGTTCAATCTAATCTTTTATTGTTCTCTCTTTTATTTATTTTTGGTCCCACTCATAAAATTAAAAGTAAAAAATCACACTTTATTCTATCAATTATTAAAAAAATTGGAGAGGATCATTTTCCTAATGTACTACGAAAGAAGCGTCTAAAATATTTGCCTTTTTATGTAAAACAAAGGTTCACTTATTATTTGATAGAATAAAATTATCCAATATTGATAAAGTTTAATTTGTATAATATATAGCAAAAGCATCCGTGATAAAAATAGTAAAAATATTATTTGTATACTAAAATTAGATACTAAAATTAATTATTAATATATTTGTATATAAATATATGTGTAATTTAATTTATTTTTAATATATATTTTATATAAATAACTAATTTTAATAGTTAAATTTAGTATAAACGTAACATAATAATAAAAAAAGAGTGTTAGGGTCAGTAATTTTTGTGATTTGTAGTCATTGAATAGTCATCAATAATGATTTTAATGGTGTGAGATTAGTGTGAGATTTCATCTAATAGTTCACTTTTTTTTATTGGGTACATACTAGACAAAATTTAATAAAATTGGTGGCCTCCTAAACTTTCTCTTAATGAAAATAGAAGCCATGTAAATAACACTCATGACCATGAGCATCAATAACACTCTGCACGAAATATGAATAATAATGTGATGTATATGCATGAACGTGCAGGTTGCAGAGACAATTATTCGGTCAAAGAAAGGTGTAAATACCCAAAACACCCCTCAGAATTGGAATCATGTTACATAAGTAGGTAGCAGGATGTAACAATTTTCGAGAACCAAAATGCTTAAACGTTACGTAACATCCCTCACTCGAATCCAATCGAATACACACCTAATCATTGCTCAATGCTCATACTTGTTGACAATTTAGTACTATGAATATATTCGAATTCGAAAAGACAATTATTGGTCATGATTCACCTTCATGAATACATCGCTTATTTATGATTTTATCAAGGAAACTGGAAAGGATTACGCCTATAATGTTGTACTTGTCGTTACCATTTTGTCATTATGCAATCTTAGTCTTAGGCGATAATAGGTAACGGATATTACTCCATCTTAATTGTCATTATATTCATCAAACTATTAGGAGTAACACAACATAGAACTAGAGTAATATATGTTAATTGGAGGCTGCTAATTGATTTCAAATTTTTGCCAGCTATGTTCATTCCAATCTTGGTTTCTAAACATGTTACATGTGAGTAGCTATCAATAGGACACACTATTTTTGGAGAAAATGTTGGATACATTTTTTGAGTACTTGAAATTAACCAAATTCAATGGACTTTCTAAGACATCATAGAAGTCGTGCTTTACAGCCTTTTCTCTTTTTTTTTTTCTTTGAATTAAAAAGCAAAAGATAATGTTGACTTACTTTTGTGACACTTTATTGCTTAATTTTTAATCTTGATTTAATCTAAAATTATCAATTTTATTAGAAATTTTACGGTATTTTTTAGTTCGACAAATTAATTATTAATTCATTGCGGATGGCAGTTGTATATAAGAGTTTGTCGTTGGTCAAAAAGTTGATGTATACATAAAGTAAAATTTGAACTCCCGATATTTGTTTAAACGGATGAATCAAAGTTGATATATACAAAAAGTTGATAATGTATATATTTCTCTTTTTTTTTCTTTGAATTAAAAAGCAAAAGATAATGTTGACTTACTTTTGTGACACTTTATTACTTAATTTTTAATCCTAATTTAATCTAAAATTATCAATTTTATTAGAATTTTTACGGTATTTTTCAGTTTGACAAACTAATTATTACTTCATTGCGGATCGCAGTTGTATAGTCTGTCGTTGGTCAAAAAGTTGATGCATACACAGTGAAATTTGCGGATGAACGAGCTAACCACTCAACTAACTTAAGTTGGTTCAAAAATTATCAATCTAAAAAGGTTTTGATAAACTAATCCAAACACAAAAACAAAAGTAGATAACAAACTCTTTAAAAGAAAAGGAAGTAAGGAACATAGCAGATAACAAACTCATTTTAAAAGAATGTACAGTAGCAGATTCCAAAATTAAGATACTAAGCATGTCTATTTCAGTTTGCTCTCAACTCTGTCAAAACTGCAATAATCTTGAGAGTGTGATTTGGATGACCAATGCATTCTAACACCACTAGTGCTATTTCTTGCTGCCATTATTTCAGTGAGTGAAAACCTCTTCTTAGGCTCAGGCCTTTGCTTTGGAGCACTATGAGACCTAACCTTTGCCTTATATGACTGAGTATTGGCCATGTAGTTAGGGGAATTGCAGTAAGGCCTAAAGGAGTCTCCACAAACACTCTTCACCGGTGTAGCCGGAGCATTCGCCAGACGAGGCGTGCTGCGAGCTGTCGCGATCTCACATTCATCCGTGTTCGAGTACCATTCCAAATGCTGAGGAGGATGCCTGCATTCAAGAACTGAGATTGCTTGATAGTGAAGGTGGTCTTCTTGAGTCTCAGACATAGTAGTTGTTGTGATTCTCCTTGATCTTGATTGTGGCCTGTATGTATCAATTTCAACATTCTTGGGGCTCTCATCAAATCCTTTCATATTTAAGGATGTTTCATAGGATTTGCTTGTTGGTAGTAGCCTCTTACTATGGAACTCACTTCTTGTTTCATCATACCATTGCTACAATAGAACAAAACATACCAACTAAGAAACAGAACAATTATGAATAATGATGATACTAATAAGAACCAGATCTTACCACATATCTTCTTCCAGGAGTTTGAGGCTGAAACCTATTCGCCTTGATCATCGAACGGCGAGCTCTCGCGGCAACCTGAGCTCTTATTAGAGCTTGCATACTGTGAAGAGTTGCAGCAGCCCTTTTCCTAACTAGATACCCTCTAACTAGAGCTTGTATCTTAACCAATCCTTTGAGTGCTCTAAGAGCCTTCCTAGCCTGAAATCAATGCAACAAAATGTCAAAATCATAACCAATGTTTTTGATCTATAAAGTAACATGAAATTGATGAGGCACTGTTCTATTCATTTCCTTGAACAAAGATTCACAATTCACAAAATAAATGAAGGACTAAAATTCTAAAGCCAATGAACATACCAAGTAACCTCTGAAATAAGATTGGATCTTCAATGCAGCCCACTTCTCCCTGCTTCCACTAAACAATGTTCCTCTTCCATGGCTTGTTAGCCTCACAACTGCCATGGCAGCATTGGCGGCCGCCACGGCAGCATCCGCTGCAGCTGCCGTGGCGGCTGCCACGGCTATGGCATTCTTGTTCTGCTCATTCCCTTTTTCAGCAGCACAAGATCTGATCCAAGCATCAGCAGAGTCAGAGTCAGAGCCCCTGACTCCATAATTTGTAGAAGCATTTTGAGTCAAATCTCCATCTTTGGCAGACTTTGCAAAACTCCAACGTTTCTTCTCCTTCTTGTCAGTAGAAGCAGCCATTGAACCACAATTGTCATAGCTATCCTTCTCCTTCTTCAATCCCAATAACCCCTTCAACCACCTGCTAGCTTTTCCCATAACTTACTGGGGTAAGAAAAAAAGTGTTTCAGAGTTAAATCAAATAAGAAGCTAGAGAGACAGAGGAGTATGTGTCATGTGTGGTGCATAAGACTAATAAGAATGTAATAATGCAAGTTTGGATTTAAAAAATGGAGGGACAAAGAGAAAGGGTTATAGTTTAAGAAATTCAGTGAAAAATCTACAGATTGCTGCAAGTAGAGAAGTGATGTGAGCATGTAGTGGAGACAAAGATTGACAAATGGTATAATAAGCACCAAAACTGAGATATAATAATATATAAAAAATAATGGGATAATTTTTTAAAAAATAAAACACTGACACACCTCGTGAAGAAGTGCATTACAAGACAAGAATGTCACAGAAACATTAGATAGGTACAATGCCAAAAATAAATGTACATCTAATTCTAAATATACAAAAAAGAAAGCCTAAAATTCAAAAAACAATGAGAGTGCCTATAGTTCATTCACCCTTCCAAATTCCAATCACTAAAAAGAGCATATTGATATATATAACTTTTTCTTTTCTTTTTGAGTCTAACTTTCTGTAGCTACATGCACTGCAAATGAGATATAGCACCTGACAAAATGGTTCAAACCCTTCTTCAATGCTGATACATGAGAAAAGAGTGTGAGGGAGAGAATGGTAATTTTAGTTTTAAGATATCTTGAAAGTGTTTCTATGTTTCTGGGTGAGAATGATGGTTCTATGCTTACCTTGCCAATTTTGCTCAGAAAATTCAGATATGTTACAGTCAATGGGGATCTGTTTGCAATCAACTCTTGATTTGGACTTTGACTCAAACTTGATACCTTGTATCATAACATATCATATCATGCCGTTACTAATAACCTATTTAATCGTATTTGACTGTTGCATTTCGCATTCAAATTTTGAAATTAATGTGTTTTCTTAGTATCATCAGTCCAAGGAAGTTGGAGTGATTATTATAACAATTAACATGTTTAGTAGTGTTTAGGTTAAGGAAGTTCCAAAGTCAAAACCATAGTACAAAATTACTAATTTCATATATTAAAAAAAAAAAAAAAAAAGTAAGCAAACTGTTACAAAATTCTCTTCCAATAACACCATCCTAAATCAAAATGCAAGGTAATATAGAAATGCTCATGGTAAGGAACAAATAGAAGTACATATTACAAAAAGTTTGCTACTTTTTCTTGAGAAACTCATCGGGAACAACCTTAAGCTGCTTCCTCTGCTTAGAATTGGCAATTCTCATCAACGTATTAGGGTTCGTAATCTTCTGAAATTTGGTACCAGATCTCAAAATATTCTCCTGCTTCTTCTTCTCTCTCTCTTCCCTCTTCTTCCTCTTCTCAACCTTGTTCACGCGAATCTCCTCCTTCAGCTCCGTCATCCTCTCTCTATACGCCTTCTTGATCATCCTCTCCCTCTCCCTCTCCTCGAACGTCGTGCCCTTCCTGCTCACCTGCACCGACGAAGCCCTCTGCCTCTTCGCCTGCTTCCACTTCCGACCCGAAACTTTTCCGGCGATCACTCCATCGTAGGTCGGCCGCCCGAACACCGGCTTGTTCGGGTCGTCGGATGAAGGTATGGCGGATCTCTTGGCTGGTGGAGGAACGGCTTCGTCGGTCTCCATTGAAACTGTGCCGCAATTTTCGTTGGTATTCGTGTTGATGCCGTCTTCGGCGTCAGCTTGGGGTTGGGACTGTTCGCGCTTGCGCTTGTAGGTTTTGCCGCCGAAACCCTCGTCGAGGCACCGGAAATCAACCGTGCACGCCATCGTTGTGGTAAAGTGTGATGTGCAACAACGAAACCCTAACTATTTTTTTGAAAAAGATTGAAAAAATAGCATAGTACACATTACAGAAGTGGGCCGAATGTTGCATTTATTTTGGGCCAAGGGTAGAAGCCCAAAATAGTTCAAGAGAAGTAGAGCCCAATATTGGATATGTTTGTTAAAAAGCTCAACAAATGGGCTTCAATATATGACAAAAAAATGGGCCTGAATAAAATATCTTATCAAGAAAACATTGAAGCCTTGTCATTGTTACTTTGTTAGCCTCTTGAAGGTTACTCTAGTTATGCATTATTGCTAACAGAATTTTCTTACTAAAAATAATTAGAAATCATAATATTTTTTTAATTTTTATCTTTTAAATATTTTTTAAAAAATTAACAAATATATTTAAATTTTTTTAAAAATAATTAAAAAAATAAATTAAGACTCATATATTCTAATATGACTATGTTATAGTAACTATGTACTTCTTGTTAAAATTTAAATTTTTTTTAGGGTAAAGTATACTTTTTGTCTTTGATAAAAATTTTAAAAATATTCTTAAGTTTTATTTTGTTTTAATTTTGTCCCATAAGTTTTCGATTTGTATCAAATATACCCCTAGCGACTAATTTTTCAAAAAATTTAAGGCCAATTCAACAATAATTTCATAAGAACAACCCTCAACACAAGCAAATTAAGCATAATTTTCATGCATTATTGTTAGATTGGTCTTAAATTTTTTGAAAATTTAGTCGTTAAGGATATATTTGATGCAAATCGAAAATTTTTAGGACAAAATTGAAACAAAATAAAACTTAGGGATGTTTTTAAAACTTTTATCAAACTTAAGGGATAAAAAATATATACTTTACCCTTTTTTTTAATATTTTGGTAACAATTTTTTCAAACAAAATTTTTTAAAAAATATTACTTTAATTTTAACAATATTTTTTAAAACTCTGTAGTCACATAACATAATCATACTAGAATAAACATCTTAATCTTAATAATTATTACTTTTTGGATATAAAACTCAAAAACATGAGCTGAGGGTTGCAAACAGTTTCTAATATTTACTACAGATTCTAATAATCAAATCACTAAACGCTTCATAATCTTCCTCAACTGGAAATTCTTGCAATGCTGCTGCAGTGTTCATATTATTTTTTTTTATAATATTTTCTGAAAGACAGAAAGTTTTAAACCACCTGATACATGCATAGCATATAGTAGTAGTGATTGATTGATGTATGTATATGTCTGCAATATTGTCACACGATAATGGTGGTGGGTGGCATCTTGATGAAAACAGTTGGTAAAAGACACTCATCAGTAATCATGGGAGTCAGAGAAGAACGTGATAACCATGAATGGTGCATTATATATATATTTATATGAGCATTACACTAAGTACAGAAATTTAAGTGTTAATACACAGTTGCTTTTATATGAACTCTTTAAGCCAAGAAGTAAATATTTGGATTAAGAGCCTAAAATCCATATATAGGATTTGTATTACTTTTGTAGATTCGTATCTGGAGAGTTTATAAGGGACAAGAATTGGAGAGAGACTTAGCACATTGGTTGTTTTCTATTACAGTACTAATTCATACCAATAAGGTTACACATAAGTGGACCAGTGAGTAGTTGTTGCTTTCCACTACCTTTATTATTCTTGCTATGATCTTTACTTTGACAACATATTCAATCTCATTGATTCCTTGGTTTGAATTGATGAAAAATTGCTTGCTTAAATTTAATATGTTGTTCACAAGATAAACTACAGAACTGAGTAATCTTTTTAGCTAACACATATCTTAGCTTCTGCCTAATTTGATGGATTATGTTCTAAATTCTAATTACCATGTTCATGGATTGTTAGCAAAATGCATTGCCTTTGTGTAAACTTGTTTCATACATTTTTTACATTTAAAATTAAAAAGGGAAAGAAGATAAAATATTTATCTTCAGTATGTACTATATAGGAAAATAAACTAATGTTACTAGCTACCACAGAAGGCCATTATGTAATGCTATATTTTATAGGTCAAAGAATGATTCGGTAATTAAGCCCAACTTAATCATCTCTCAATATATTTTTAGTCTTCAGGTGTCATTAGGAATTCACCACTTTTTGATGTTTTCTCCTCAAGGCATTTGCAGAGTTTGTGGTCCACTATTGTTGAAAAAAAATGTAATGTTGTATTATTCTATGTCTATCTCATTATTATTGTTTCAATAAAGCTTATTTTATATACAATTTCATTTAATTTCTTGCAATTTATAGAGCTGGACATGTTTTTTTGAAAAAAGATGGTGGTATGGACACAAGTAGTGATGAGTTATAGTGGTTAGTACGACACAAATTGCATTAAAGAAGATGAAGATGGCATTGACATAATTGTAGTCATGAGTGGCAGTAGTGGTTAGCACAAACTAAATCAAAATTGCATGGCAAACAACAATGAAATGATTTCATTTTGAAAATGAAATCATGACACTGAAATATATAATGCAGATCAGATAATCTTAAGTGTTGGTTTTAACTATAATATAACAATTGAATATTTATTACAATAATAGAAGCTTCTTGTTCGGATTTAGACAGGATTGAATCATTATGTTAATGAGATAATTGTAGATTTGGTAAACTTCAATATGATTAGTGGCTAATTTTTTTTTGCAAAAATACTATTTGTACACTAAAATTAAAAATAATATATTTGTGTATAAATATATATATAATTTAATTATTTTTATTATATATTTTATATTTTAATATGTATTATATATTAACGATTGATTTTGATACAAGTTAAATTTTATTTACTATAATATAGCCTTTTTGTTAAAAGTAAAGTTATTTTTTCTCTGTGAAAACTTAATGCATATTGTTCACGATCTCGGGTACTCGACGGGTCAGAAGATGGTGGAAGGATGAGAGGGTGAGACCCTGGAATGACTTGGTGCGGGTTTTCGGGCTTGAACTGAAGACTGGCGAAACCGAAGGTAGAGCGGGCGAGGGGGATGGCCACCTGCAAGGACATTCCGACGATCAAGTTCAGTGTCCGTACGAGATGGTAGCTAAATTAGGTAAGATGGTGTATACCTTGGGGGAGAGTTGACCTCTCCCCTTATATACTGTATTGGGCGGGCCCATAAATGACCTAACCCACTGACCAGGATGCTTGTGAGCTGTCCCTGTCCACGTGAGAGGAGCAGGTCGTTTCGGACTTCGGGCCTTCGGACGCTGCCCCGAAGAGACCGACCCGATCAGTTTGCTAGGCGCGGTGCACAGAGTCGTGTAAATGGCAAGTCGGGCATCGACCAGATCGGGTGTTAGGGACCGACCCGTCGGATTCTCCTTGTGAGGGATGATTTGGGCCTGAGTCAGGGGTGGTGCCCCAACCCCTGGCGGGTAGTTGGGCTGGACTTGTCCGTAACATATATGTTCTTGAAGTTCATACTATATTATAATCAACAATTTGGAACTGCTAATAGCCTAATAATCATATCTACAAAATATAATTATGCGGCTCTAACTAATTTCTTATTTTACAAGGTTTGTTTTCTTTTTAATTAGTTTTGTTTGGTAACCGAAATTCAAAAAAATAAAAAGAAAATAAAAACATATATAATTATTTATAATACATAAAAAAAACATTAAGGTATTGTTATATTAAGTGATTGATATGTAGTATCATATTTATTCACAAAAATCCGGAATTCTAAAGTTATATACCTTATTCTAAAGTACAAAAGAATACACACAAGACCAGAGGCTTGACATAGTGATTGGTTGTGTTGACTAATAAGAAGGGCTCCCCCATTAGAATACTTATTATATTGGTGAAAGTGATGACCCAAATTGTTGCCAATATTCTTTTGTTTTTTAATTGTCCACAAAGAAATCAAACCCTAGTTGACAAGTTTTGCAACCTTGACCCACTTGCACAAAATGGAAATATATTTACAAATAAATAAATAGATAATTACCAGAAGAAATTAAACGTCACAGAATGTATGTTACCATATATGTTGCATGAAGATATATAGAGTTCCCATATAATTATTACAAGTATTTTATGTTACCTAAATTATTTTTTATTAGCAATAATATAAGTTTAATTGTAATTAATTAATTTTATAGTAAAAATATATAAAAAATACATAAAGTATAACCACTTAACACATATTTTTTAAATTTTTATTTTAAAAATTTTTAGAAAATAAGAAGGGCTCACTTTCGTGAAAAAAAAATCATAAAATTTTTTAAAAAATAAGAAGTGATGAATATTTTTGTTTGCAGCTTAGCAAAAGCAAAAGCAAAAGCAAAATAAAAATTAAAAAAAATATATTTCCACTTACATGTACATGATGATTACTTGTTTGGCCAAGAATATATTGAAGAGGGTTGGGTCAAAGAACAAAAGTTACAAACCCATTATATGATTATCATTCTCTCTCTATATATATATATATATAACCAATAGATAGAAAATTGCAGAAGCATGAAGCATGATGATTCTCATGGATTCAAAGGGTTTTGTAGGCAAAATTAGTGTCCGGCAAGTACGATGGAGGAAAACAGAAGAAGGTGAAGATGAATCCATGATTATTATAGGTGTGATCTGATAATTATTACTAATTTCGATTGATTATTGCTATCTTTATATGTTGTTAATTAATAGCTACGGCACACAGGCTCAAGCCAGGCAAGTTTTTGATGATAGATATGATGATGCATCATTCAAGCCTACAAATTGAACTCTTATTGATTTATTAACTTGAATTTATTAATTTCTCCTTCCCTTAAGTAATGGTTAATTCTCAGAAACATGTAATGTTCCAGTAGGTATAGATCAGCTAGAAGCTAATCTATTAATTAGTAGTGCTTTTTAATTTGTATTTTATTTTTTTCCATCTTATTTCTTTTTAATTACATGTCACTAAAAAATATCAGTTTTTAATTATTAGAGTGAAATTCGAGTTCTAATTTAATTTTTTGTTGTGGTCTACTGATAATTATTCTTGAAAAATATTTTTCTTTAATTTGTAGTTATACAAGATTTGTTTCTTTTGATCTTTATATAAAGACTATATTAATTAGAAGCTAATTAAGATGCATGCTAATTAAGCTACTGCTCCCTACTGAAATGCTAAAACATATGTATTCAGTTCATTATTTGTTTTGGTTTTAATCATGCATGTCGTTATTATCACCTTGTAATTATTAGTGTGTATTATTCAGAATGAAATGCAGCTTAATATAGAAAAGATCATGAATTAGTATATATATCCCACTCAAATTCAGGGCTATAATAAGTATCATAGATAAGGATTTATTATTAGAATATAATGTTAGTTAGAACTGATTAAATAATAAGATTTTGAATAATGTTAATTATAACTAATTTTTATTATATTAAATTTATTTAATTAAATTTGATTAACAACCAGATTTAGATGTGTAGTACTGTTCATATATTAAAAGGAAAAGCTATCTTGATCATCATTCAATGTTCATGTGACGATCTTAATAGCAGGATTATTACACATATCCACTTGAATAATAATAATATATATTCAGTGTAGCTATGTAACCATGAATTAGGTTCATAAACCTTCTCTATCTATATGTAATGCTACACTTTTTTTTTGTTAATTATATCTATATAATTATATTCTTTACAATGATCATATATATGATGAGTATAGATTATAGATATCACTATTAGAATGGGAAAGATTGGTTGCACAAAACAGAAGTAATGATTTGACATTGGAAATTGAGTGAGGTTCTAAATTATTGTGATGTCCAGTCATATCATATAATGCTAACAGAAGATGGAGCACACTGTTGGAGCTGTAAATTAAGATTATGTTGTTATATGAATTGGAAGAGTTTCAAGTGTATCGAAAATATTGGTGTTCCAGTTATTTTAATCGTTGATTTTAATTAATATATATTATATATATTTTTTATAATTCAGATCAACGATTAAAATAACTGAAATATCGATATTTTCGATACACTTTAAACTTTTCTTATAATATAATTATTCGATCCATATATATATATATACAGTAATTGCCGACACCTCTCTTCTAATGCTCTACACGGTTCCAACTTCATAAGCCACAGCATATATCTAGTAATTATCAATGGACTAGTAAATCTTGAATATAAAAGTTGTTTAATTTTATGGATTAAATTATCGAAATAGATGATAAGAGTGAAAGTATATCCAAATTTATGAGTACGATTGAAGGACTTGTGATTTCTAGTCTTAATTTGTTGTTTTTATTTAATGATGATTATTCAATTTGATATTTTTCAACTAAAATTAACCATGTTATTATTAGGATTGAATAATAATAACAATTCTTCTTCTTTGATAAGTAAAAATTATAAGATAACTTCAGTTAGTATATATTGGAAAATTAAACCAACTATTAAGTTTTTAGTGAAATTTTGACTTTTAAGTAATGTAAAATTTAACACTACTTACAATAATAATTCACTGTATATTTTGTAAAGAGGAAAAATAATATGAAAGATTTCTTTTAACTAATTTTTTATAAGATGATGTGAATAAGGATATTGTTATTGTTATTGACTTTAATTACAATTCTAGAGACGTATATATAATATCTCTATACTATAACTTCAACGAATAAGAATAAAATTATCCGACAAAAAACTTCTTACTAAATATTTTGAGTTCTCTCCTATTAAAACTCATTTATTTTACTTTCTAAAATTATTCTTATCCTTCCTTTATTCTCACAATTCTCAACCTCGGTGACAATTTGAAATCTACTCAAATCATGGACGATCAAAGTATAGTATTCGTATCCCATGCCTAACATGGAACAATATTGAGCAATTCTAAACAGTGTTGGAACTTGCTTCCTGACACTACTTTAGTCAACATGTCTGCGGGATTTTCATCTGTGTGTACTTTTACAAGAGAAATGTTGTCTTCTTTATAACATCACGCACGAAGTGATATCTTACATCAATATACTTGGTACGAGCATGATGAACCTGATTTTTATCCAAATGAATTACATTTTGACTATCACAACTCAAATTCACGCAATCTTGCTGAAACCCCAAATCATCTAGAAGACCCCTTAGTCACAATTTCTTTCACCCCTTCTACTACTGCCATGTACTCAACCTCTGTAGTAGATAGTGCCACTGTAGCTTGTAACATCGATCGCCAACTAACTGGAGCACCTTGCATTTTATATACATAACCGGTCGTAGAACATCTTCTGTCTAGATCACCAGCATAATCAGAATCAACAAAACCGCTGATTTGACATAATTTTTCACTAAAGCATAAACCTATGTCATCAATGGTACTCTTCAAGTACTTTAATATCTACTTAACTGCTTCCCAATGTGCCTTATCCGGATTTGCCATGAACCTGCTAACAATACTGACTGCCAGTGAAATATCTGGGCATGTACACACCATAGCATACATTAGGCTACTGACTACACTAGCATAAGATACATTTTTCATGTAAGCATTATCTTCTGCTATTGTGGGAGATTATTTATCAGAGAGCTTGAAATATAGAGCCAACGGTATTACTACTAGCTTAGCATTTTTCATTTCAAACCTTTCAATAACGCGCTCAATGTACCCTCTCTGGATCAAGAACAATTTACGGCCTGCTCTCTCTTTTAATTTCCATGCATAATATTTTTCGTGCAACACTCAAATCTTTTGTTTCAAATTCTTTACCAAGTTGAACCTTTAACCTATCTATCTCCATCTTGCTCTTAGAAGCAATAAGCTTGTCATCCACATACAATAGAAAATAGATATAATCACTTCCAAAAAGCTTATGAATGTATACATAACAATCATAATTACTTCTGGAAAAATCTTGTTTTAACATAAATGAGTCAAATTGCTTATACCACTGTCGAGGAGATCGTTTCAATCCATATAGCGATTTCTTTAAGCGACATACGTGATTTTCTTTACCCTCAACCTTGAAACCCTCAGGTTGATACATGTAAATTTCTTCCTCTAAGTCACCATGCAAGAAAGCTGTCTTTACATCTAACTGTTCCAACTCAAGATCACCCTGAGCAACAAGACTCAAAAGCACCTTTATGAAAGTGTGCTTCACCATAGGAGAAAATATCTCGTTGTAATCAACACCCTCTTTTTATGCAAATCCCTTTACTACTAACTTAGCTTTGAATCTTGTACCATCTAACTTAGTATGATCTTCTTTTCTTTTATACACCCATTTACAACCAATTGCAGTCTTTTCCACCGGCAACGGGACCACCTCCCATGTCTTGTTCTTATGGAGAGATTGCATCTCTTCTTCCATGGCGACCAACCAACTTTCTCTATCTTTGTCTTTGATAGCAAGTTTGAAGGTGACTGACTCATCATCCTCCACCGAGAGTGCATAATCTACCAAGTTTACCTGCCCATAATGTCTCAGAAGCTTGTCTAACCCGAACTTCTGAACGAATTTATAATTCCTCTTTGGCCTAGTGGATGCTAAAGAATCCTGCTGCTGCTGTTGTAATGCATGTGCATTTTCTCGCTGAATCTCCTCATGATCAAGTTTATCCTCTACATCATCTCGAGTAGCATTAGGATACTCCACCTGAACATTATTAGAATCTATTCGTTGTATTTAGACTCTATCTCCACCACTTGAGTATTTGAAGTTTTTCCAACATCACCAACATCTGGCATCGTATCTTTAGACAAAGCTATCATAGATCGTTCATCAAAGGGAACATCCCTGCTAATTACAAACTTAGAATCATTTATGCTCCAAAGACGATATCCTTGAACCCCTCTTGGATACCCTAAAAAGATTGTCTTTTTAGCTCTATCATCAAGCTTATTATCTTTGACATGATAATAGGTTGTGCATCCAAAAAACTCTGAGTTTCTCGTAATCTGCATGTTTTCCTGACCACACCTTATAAGGTGTGTCTCCATCTAGAGAAAAATGTGGAGATCGGTTCACTATGTAGCAAGTTGTAACAACCGACTCCACCCACCACTCTCTGCCTAACCCAGAATTAGAGCGCATACAAAATGTCGAATACCTCATTCTTATGCTTGAGGAAGTGAACCCAAACATACCTGGAATAATCATCAACAAAAGTAATAAAATATCTGAAACTACTCTTGGAAGTAACTTTAGACGGGTCCCAAACATCAGTATGCACGTAGTCTAACAACTCTCTGCTTTTGTGCTTGCTTGTAGAAAACTTCACCTTGTGTGCCTTTCCATACACGCAACGTTCACAAAATTCTATTTGTGATTTCTTCATATTCTTTAGCAAACATTGTCCACAAAGCAATGATAGACCTTTCTCTGATATGTGTCGAAGCCACATGTGTCATATTCTTGTGCAATTTGTTTGATCTCTACTTCTACCGATTCCAACTACTGATTCACCTGTGACTGTTGTCTCCAAAAGAGAATAAAGATTACCGTGACGAACTTCCTTCATCACTACCAAAGAACCATGAACAACTTTTAGTATCCCATTTTTCACAACTATTTTGCAACCATTTTTCTCCAACAAACCTATGGAGATAAGATTTTTCCGTAAGTCTGGAATATGTCTCACATCCTTTGAGGTTCTTACTATTCCATCATGCATCTTGATTCTTATAGTACCCAACTCCACAGTTTTACAAGCATGATCATTGTCCATTAAAACTGTGCCACTATTTATGCTTTGATAGGTAGCAAACCACTTCCTATTTGGGCACATATGGTGAGATGCTCCTGAATCAAGAATCCACTTATCGAAGATTTCATAAGATTGTTCTGTCACAGAGTAGCAGTCCTCCTCATCATTTGAGACGTAGCTTGCTTCATGTTTTTCTTTTGGGTTGTCATTGATCCGTTTCTTGAAAGTTATCTTCTTATTTGGACAATTTGCTTTGAAATGTCCAAGTTTTCACATTTAAAGCATGTTCTCTCCGCGTGAGGTCTAGATTTTGGCCTAGACTTTCCACGCTTATTTCCTTTTCCTCTTTCATTAGTCCTTCCTCTAGCCGCGAACAATCCTTATGCTTGATCATTATACTCTCTTCTATTTGGAGATACATTATACTTGTAGCAACCTTACTTAGATCATCCGCTAAAAGTGAATCTCTCGTCTCATCCATGGTCAGAGTGTCACCCACCAGCATCAATGTTTGCACCAGATTTTCATAGGACTTCGGTAATGAAAGTAACAATATGAGTGTCTGATCCTCATCATCAACCTTCACATCTATATCCTTTAAGTTTGATATATTCTCGGATTGAGGTACCTTCTTCCATCTTGCATGTATACAATTTGGATTTTAAGTAGATCCTGTTAGTTAGAGTCTTCGTCATGAAGTTACTCTCTAACTTTGCCTAAACGCCTCTTGCAGTTGCTTCTTCATTTACCAAAAAAACATCCATCTCAAGGCATAAGATTATTGCAGTCCGCGCCTCAAGATCTAATTCTTCCCAATCTTCATCTTTCATTCCCCCGACTTTTTCTCTTTTCCTGCCAGTGCCTTGTGTAATTTTCGTAATATAAGCAAATTTTTCATCTGCATCCTCCAATAAGAAAAATCATTTTTCCCATTAAACTTCTCGATTTCATATTTGCCTACTTTGACATTACCACTAGTAGAAGCCATTATATTCAAAATTGAATTTTACCACGCAAATAATGAATAATATAACGTTGGCTCTGATACCAATTGTTGAGTCTACAGTAGAATTTTGACTTCTAATAGATACAAAGTAATATGAAATTGAACACTACTCACAATAATGCATTCGTTATATATTTTGTAAAGAGAAAAAACAATATAAAAGATTTCTTCTAACTAACTCTATAAGATGATGTGAATAAGGATATTATTATTGTTATTGACTTCAATTACAATTCTAGAGACGTATATATAGTATCTTTATGCTATAACTTCAACGAATAAAAATAAAATTTTCCGACAAAAAATTTCTTATTAAACATTTTGAGTTCTCTCCTGTTAAAACTCATTTATTTTACTTCCTAAAATTACTCTTATCCTTTCGTTATTCTCACACCATCAAAACCTAAATTTTGGTTTATAATTTGTTATTAACTTTCACTAAATTTTAAAATTAACTATCAAATAATCTATTTGTATAAAATATACACTAAAAATAAATTTAATAATTTAATAATAATATATATTTATATGCAAATAAATAAAAGCTGATTTGATAATTATTTTTTTTGTATACGTAATATTTTTATTAAAAAAATAAAATATATAGTATGTATAGTGCAAGTTTTGTAACAATTATTTATTTATTTATTTTTATTTTATATACAGAAAACTGGGGATTAACCAACTACTAAAACTGGATCATATACTCTATATACACCAACTCCGGTCCCTTTTACAAGCTATATATTTATCCCTATAGCTTATGGACAAAAGATGAACATACAAGAAACAATAACAGATGACATGTTTATATATATAAACATACTTAATTACAATAAAATAGTGAGACTTATATCTTGCATCAACGTAACATACGGTTCTTGTTTTTTATACACTTGTGTCTACTATTAAAATACAGCATGTGGTGGATTGATATTATATATTTATATTTGTTTGGCAATTTTTAATAGTTGTTCAAATATCTTACCCTAATTTCTCTATGCATATATTCAGTTGAGTCACGCAAAGTTAAAGTTTTGTTATTTGTCTCTACGAGGTGATTTATAACCCCACATATACAGAGTCATAGACTTAGTCTCATATTTGGGCCGCCATAAACCCAATTTCTACATACGGTCCTACTCCATCATCATGCATATAATCAATTTGGGTTGGTCGAGTAGTCAACGGAAGACCTTAAAAATCATTATTGAAGGATTCTTTTTCTACAAAATTAAAGAAAAGTAATAGGCCCATAAATTGTTTGGCTAAAAAAATATTGAATTACATTTTAATTTTTTTATTCTAAAATCATCTATTCTCGAATTTAACAAAAATTTTCAAAAAAATGGCCACTTATTTCTATTCTTTTTTTCACAGTATCTCTAATTTAATAGGTCAAAAATTAATCCATTGCAGATCTAAATTTCATTTAAGAATTTATTATTAGCCAATGGGTTACTGCATGCAAGGCAAGATTCAAATCTCGACACTTGTTTAAACGGACGAATGAGCTAATCACTCAACCAATCCAAATTGATTTCACACACTACTTTATCCTATATTATTTGTATTTAGTTTTTTTCCTCTCTCTTAGATGTTTTAGTCCCAATATCCAAAAAAATGTCTTGATCCTCTTTTTGTGACAGATGATAAGATCATATTTAGGGCTAAAAATTTTTTTACCGATGGAATCGGATAATAATAGAGATTTAAGATTTTAGTAGGTCAATGAACTGTAGCTCAAATAAGATATGTCCTCTTTTTTCGTAGGTAGGGGTGGTAAGCGGGGAAGCCCGCCCCGCCCCGCCTAACTGCGGGCTGGTGGGCTGGCGGACTAAGCCCGCCAAAGTTCCTTTTTTTTAATTATTAACTACTAAATAATATATATAATTTTACAATCATATTAATAAATTTATAGTTTCTAAAGGCATAAAAAATTATATTTTTTATATTCCTAAACATCAAAATCTTTGTAATTATAAATATCTAATAAACATAATTATAAAGCAAGTTTTCATCCAAAACATAAGTATAAATATTCTCTCCAAAGCAAAATAAACATAATTTAAAACATAATTATAAATATTGCCTCCAAAGTAACCTAAACATAATCCAAACCACTCAATTTTTATCTTCATACTCTTGTAAGTTAGGTTTGAGGAAGTTAGGTTTTGGCAAAAAAATTATAAAAATACCCCTTTACTAAAAAAACACTAAGCCCGGTGGAGAAGTCCGCCCCGCCCCACCAAAGCTCGCAGTTTAAACGGTGCGGGTTAGGCAGGCTTTTACTTTTAGCCCGACCCGCATTTTTAGCAGGTTACGCAGACTGGCCCGACGGATTTAGGCCCGCTTGCCACCCCTATTAAGAAGTATCAAATTCGAGACTCATCTAATATAATTTAACCAAAAAATTTTTTTTAAATAAATTTAAATTCAAAAATTTAAAACTACGAATAAAACTAAAATAGAGCCTAAACTTTACTGTATTCTATCCATTACCACCTCTATTTAAGACTACTAGAACAGGGTAATTTGGGGTTAGATTGCACAGAATTTGCCCCTCCTTTAGAAGCCCCTAGCAATATATATAATATAAAGTCATTGTTTTTCTTTTTTGAAAAGGTTGAATTTCAACATCACACCGATGCCCGAAGCAAACGTAAAACCCATGAAACTATATTACTATTAAAGCAAGTATCTAAAATTTCAGTTAATACCTTAATTTTTTCTTCTTATACCCTTAGCTTTGTTAAAATTCAACCCAAAGGTGAGCTATTATGAGATAGATTCTTTACATAAGCCACCTTAAATTTTAGAGAGTTTCCCCTAAAAACTTTATTTTTGCACATCAGCCCCTACTTAAACTCATATTACAATAAGTCCCAAAAATAATTTAATTTGCACAATAACACCAACAAAAAAAAAAACCAAAATTTCAAAAGACATACCATATAGTATATTTTTTATTATTTAGATTCTCTACTTAGAGCTTGTTTGGGTGAGTTTCTAAAATAATATCTTTTTTCGAGTTATCTTTTTTTAAAAGATCTTATGAAAAAGTAAAAATAATTTTATATTTGTGTATCTCATGTAAAAAGATCTTTTTATCTATCAATTATGTTTGGATATAACGATATAAAAGTACTTTTTTTGTATGTATTACATGAAAAACATCTTTTTTTTAAAGAAAAAAGATCTTTTAAAAAAAATGTAAATTACAGCTTCTCAAAAAAGATATTTTTTTTTATTTTTCTAGTGCTTTTACTTTTACTACTAGAAATTAGCCAAACACGTTAAAAAATAAAAAAATATCTTTTTATTGAAAAAAAAATTTTTATCAAAATAATGGTGTCCAAACAAACACTTAACCTTAAGTCCACAAAAAATTTTAATGATAAATAAAGAAATTATTTGTTATACAAAAAAATTGATCTCGAATATAGGTAGTGTGGATTAACCAAGATTGAAGTCATTAATCAAGGGATTAAGAAATGAATAGAAGCAGGCAGCAAAGAAAGCAAAAGAAGTTAATTGTTACTCAACACAAAATCATGAGTACACATACACATCCGTTTGGTTTTCTTTTTGTTTCCCTATTTATACAATCCAGAGAACCATTTCAAATATTCATAGAAATCAAAAGATAGACACATTCATAAACATTACTCAGTTGATGTAATGTAATTAAGCAACTACTTTTCATTCCATGATCTTCTTCTTCACAGAACCAAAACCTCAAATTAGATCATTCATTCATTATTCTTCAACAACTTCCTTCCCAGTAGTCAAGTTGCATCTTTCTCTTGCTTACCACCAACTGAAAACAACACCAACAATTCTTTAATCACATTTCAAATATTTATTTATTTATAAATAAATGTTATCAATAAGAATATAATTTAAGATTCCATCTCACGGGTAAAGGCAGAAAGCTCAGAACTCTTCAAGACTCGCAGCCTCTTCACTGTTGATACGAACATGCTGCCAAAAAAGAAAACAATTATAAACCCATTTAGCAGACCAATCAGGATTTTTTTTTCCAATAATTAAATAAATTGAGCATCACCAAGTGGGAATTTATTGTTTCTAGGAGGGGACATAAGTACAAGTGTGTGTGTATATATATTCATGTGAAAAAAACAGACATACCATGGCATGTAGTGCCTCGGAATTATTCACAACAATTGAGAAAAAAGGTTGTCTGACTCTCATGTCTGATCTTAATCTTATTAACATTGAAATAAAGCACTAATGGTTTAGCATTAAGAATCTAACTAGACTCATTACTGCTATTGCAGAATTTTAATAAGAGAATAAGATGCAAATTTGTGATTGGTCATGGAATATATATAATAAAAATAAAGAAATAAAAAGATAAAAAGATTCTTACTGCCATGGCACATCCCCAACAAGCATCCTGTCTCCTTCATTATCCTCATAAACAAGAGTATACTCTCCACTTCCATCTAATAAACCTGTTATCACTTTCTCTTCCTCTTGTAGCTTGTTAACTCCACCACCAGAGGAATCTCTTTGAGCTGATGAAGACAAAATAATTAAAACAAATCAGTTTGAGTTTCATTATCACAATGGGAACAAAATGGTCTAAAGGGGCAATTAAAAAACTCAACTTGTTACTTGTTTGGTGAGAATATTGACTATAACTCTATAAGCTAAGGTTGACATATAAGATATTGAACTAATTAGCCATAAATATATCCAACTACAGGGATTGAAAAAAAGGTGATAAAAGTTACCAAGTTAGTTAGTTACCAGCAAGAAGGCCTCTGAAGAGTTGGTCCACAGCATTGGAGAGATTTTCATAGCTATCGTAAGCATTGAGGTCAACTTTTCTACCAATGGGAACACCATCCATGTTGATCTTGACAAACATGCCTTTTCCACCACCACCACCATAGTCCTTGTTATGGTGCTCAGGAGGAGGAGGAGGTGGCTTTGAAGAGCTGCTGCTATTTGCAAGGTTCTTCCTGAATGAACGGATTGGAGGCCAACCCACTACTGGACCTGGAGCAGTTCTGTTCATGGTGGGTCAGAAAGAGGGTCAGAAATTCACATGCCATTGTGAAGAGTAGATAGATAACCAAGGAACATAATAAATGAAGGCAGAGACATCTCTGAATCAAATCAAATCAAAGCATACATATACATAGCCATAAAAAAAAGCATAACAGAACAAAAGAAACAGCTGCTTCTGTTGAGAATACTTTAGAGTATATTACTACTACTACTACTAGAGAGCATTAACTTGTTGATAGTTAATTGCTGCAATTTGTTATGGCTAGATCTATGGTGAGGTAACAGAGAGAATAGAAGAGAGAGCATGTTATGTGTGTTATTGGTTGCATGGACCACAGAATATTATGATGATTATGATGAAAGAGTGTACCTTTTCTGAGAAGTGTTGGGAACAGCTGTATTTGCAGAAGAGGGAGAGAAAACTTTCTTGTCTGCATTATTATGCAACGGTAGTGCTGCTGCTTGTGAAGAAGAAGTAGTAGTAGAAGAAGGGGAACCTTTTGTGGTTATGGTTGCATGAGGGAAGTAACCAAGAGATAGCACAGAAGATTCATCTCTCTTTGTTGTTGTTCTGATGCCATTGATCAAACCCCAGTGTTGTTGTTGTTGTTCAGCACCAGGTGGAGCAAGCCTGAGTTCAAGTTTCATGTCATCATTTCTTGAGCTTTCATCCATTGCAGCCACACACACATACAGAGATGAAGAGGAGTAGTAGTAGTAGTAGTAGTATTAATGTAAGTGTTATATTTGCACGCTGATTCTGTTTGTTACTTGAAAAGGGTATAGAGATTCCCACAGCAAGGGAAGGGAAGAGGAATAGAGAGCATAAGGCACGCAACCTGAGAGAAAGAGGGTCTGAAATAAAAAGGAGTAAGATAAGAAGAAGGTTAGGTTGTTTAGCACAGCAAGTAAAGCATGCTAATTGGTATGCCTACACTATCACTATGCTACTACTGTGCTCTGCTCATCACTCCTGCCCCAATGCTCCTTTCCTTTTCACTTTATCCTATCTCTATATACAAATTCATAATCAATATATACTTAAATCACAAATTATTTTTAATACCAAGATAAAAATAGTATTTTAGATTTTGGTTGAATATTAATATTTGAAGTATATTACACTAGTGTGGATATACAAAAAGAGGAAATATAGGGAGCCAATAGAGCATCTGTACAATGTATACAATGGGGTTTAGCCGTTTAGAGATGTTCGATTCAGTAGGATATTAGATGTTTATTATTCCTAATACCTAGATGGTTATTCTGGATAGTATGTGTGTATTGTATTTGAGAAATTAATAGTATTTTTTTTTGAATGTTCATTTTTTAACTCATATTGAGCCAAATAAATAGTCTATTGTACACATTGTACAAATACTCCATTAGATTCGTAGCGAGATTCATACAAAAAATATGTCCAACACGCATTTTATGTATTGGCCAGAATATTGACACGTGTCCAATACGCATCCTGCGTGTTGACTCTCCACTTGTAATATTCACCCACCTATAATTATACCAAATAACTTATTTTTAACAAACCAATATTTTTTCATATAAATAAAATTAGCCAAAATAGATTCTTAAAAAATTTTATATGAGATGTATTCGTCTCTAAAAAAATTTTATTGAGTAGAGATATTTAAATTTTATAAAAAATATATATATAGATCATTTTATCACATTTTTTAAAATTTATTTATCCAAATAATAATAAGTAATTTGACTAAAGTAAAAACATATATGTCAGTAAAAATTTATATGTCTTATTTTTATATAATTTAAAGATCTCAAATAATAATTTTTTTTTTAAAATAAAATCATTCAGACACAAAATTTTAGAAATCTATTTAAATATGTACGCAAATAAAAATTCTTAATAAATAATAACTTAATAATTTTTAATTATTAATTTTATATTAAAATAAATGTATATAATAAATTTCTATTTTATTTTTATTCTCTTTCCACACAGGAACGACAAAAGTCAACATTTGAGTGTAAAAAAATGAATTAATTAATTAAAATATAAGACAAAAGAATAAAGAGGAAGTATTAATTGCCTCAAAAATTGTCTTAATTAATCAGTGTTTCTCCCTGGAGTAGACTTGTTTTTCACCTAAGTAAACGCTGTTTGTTAATGTGAAAAGAAAACCTGATTGCTGAATTAAAAGAATGATTTATATGGTATGGTATGCTTTTTTGAGATGTCAGAGAATGGATGGATGGGATGGCAATGGAGGGAAGAGGATTTTTTTCATCATCCATATATACACACTTATATATTTGCAGGCCTTTTCTGCAATAAAAACATGCACATCCCATGATCTTGTCTCCTCTCTTCTGTTCTCTTCTGCACTCTCTCTCTCTCTCTCTTACCCACCACATTTCCCAATATCATCATACAATCATTTTTAAATTCTTGCATCTTATTACAATAGTAAAGTTTTCAAATATACCCAGATATACTTTTCTTTTAGTCATTTTAACAGTTAATTTTAATTATATATATTATTTATAATTAAGATTAATAATTAAAAAGTATTAAAATATCAGTAATTATTATATTTTAAAATTTTTTTATTACAATATATTTTTCTTTATAATAATAAATAAATAAATAAATGCTTGTGCATTTTTTTGGAGTGTGGTGACTAGGATCTGGTGTGGCGCTGTTGCATTTTAGATGAGTTGTGACCAACGCATGATGCTCTCTTTCCCGTTTGATTAGCTTTCGGATTTGGCTTTGTCTACTTCTCTTCTGACATAAAGTGTTCTCTTCTCTCTCTATTGATATCTGCTCTTAAATCTACCAGCTCAGCTCAAAGGAGAACCGCTTTTCTTGTTTGATCTCTTCTTATTCTGTATTACTTTTTCTCATAAATAAAAATATAATTTAATTTTAATACACTATTAGTGTAAAATAATTTACATGTGCATCTAATTACGTAATGTCATATCTGTCAAAATAACCACATTTCACATTTCAAAAAAAAAAAAGTATATGAAACCAAAAGGTGATCATCCAAAAAGTAAACAACTTAACTAATTTATAATTATATTTTATTAATTTTATTTATATTAAATGATATGTTGGAGAAATAGGGGCGGAGATCACGGAACTTCCAACAATCCTAATTCTTAGTATATAAAAAAATTTATAAAATATATAAAAAAAAACATCCATTTAATATGAAAAAGAAACATTCTGATACTTAGTACAAGAAACATCCTAATGCGTAGTATAAGCACCATTCACGTAGAGATTTTAACTTCACCCAGAGACATTTGGCTATTTTTTGCTGGTACATTCTTGGTTCCCTAGCATTGTTGTTCAAAAAATCATACATGATTGTTCGAGTGTGTAAAATATTTTATACTATCAATATATTAAAATTAAGTTTATAAAAATAAACCATTTAAAATATAAAAAAAAAAAAAGAAAGAAAAAAGAGTGGTCCAATTGGGAGAGTGGTATAGATAGAAGCAATGGCATAGTAACAAAGGAGAAGGAAGCTATGGAATTTGAAGTACGCTGCTAATGAATGTCAAAAGTTTAGGTTTCTTTTATCCTTTCAGGTTAAGACATTTGTCAATGCACTGATCAATGAACCATTCACGTGTGTCTCTACCAGAACTTGTCTTCTTCAATTATATAATTCCATGCTCGACAGTTCATTTTTTTTTCTCTCTTTCATGTAACAATGTTTTCGGCGCGTAGTATCAAATCATAATAATTCTTTCAACTTCAACCAACTTCATTCATCGCCATACAAAATTCATGATATATAGAGAAATTTCAATTATAATATATAGAGAAATTTCAATCCGGAAATAGTGTAAAAAACTTTACGTGCTAAAATTGCTATTCAGGTATTCAACATTCAACAAATTTTGTTCCTATAACAACAAATTATTTGAGGTATTATTATTTTTAAGATGAAGCATATAATATGGGGAATTTATATGGTATCTTTATGATGCACGCTTGGATCTGGTGTATCGCGGAGCACATGTCACATGTCAGCCGTTCATTTTGCAGAATGAGTCGTACGAACAATCATTCCATGTCCGTTGGATGAGACGCAATGCCAGTCTTATCATGCCACTCACATTATCTTTCTATGTTGGAGATAGTAAACAAATAATAAAATTCACAAGAACAAATTTAAAGATTCGAACGAAAAACAAATTAAAAAAAAATAAAAATTTAGGTGTAATTCACTTCATATAAAATTAATAGTTAAGAATTATTAAATAATAATTTAATAAAATTTATCAATTTATTTTTATTTATATACTTCACATAAAATTAATTGCACTTAAATTTTTACTTTTTAAAAGATACTACAAAAATAATAAAAATGAATTCTTCTTAAAAGTAAGTGAAAATTGACCTTGTAAAAAAAATATTCACTTAATAACATAAATCTCCAAATTAAAAAAAAAATGTTATTGTTTTTCTAATCATGCAAAAAAATGACATTAAAAATGGATATCTAATATTTAATTTTATTGTGATATTTTAAAATTTATTTGTCGTACATATTTTTCTGAATGATTTTTGTTTGTTTTCTTTCTTTCTTTTTATGGGTTAATAATGGTCTGTTGGTGGAGAGGGGTACAAATACCCATCTTGTGTTTTTCCCTCTCTGCTTTCATCATCGTCCTTTAATTTCTTGGCCTACGATACACATACATCACACTTTTCTTATTAATCTTCGCACCATCTTCATTATTATTCTTATTTCCTTCAATTCCACTTATCATTTTTAGGGTATATTTCATTAGGATGTAGCTAATAAAATTTATCTTTGCTTTTAGCTTTATTTTGGTGGAAACTCAGGTGCAGTCGACTTCACATGAAATTGATACCTGAAAGCCGTTAGATGAAAATTCAATCAATTCAGTCAAATCATCTAACGGCTCTCAGTATCATCTTCACGTGAAGTCGACTTCACTCGAGTTATTTGGATAATATCAATTTGGTATTATTATAAAGTTATTTTTTATTGGTATTCCTTTTTTAAATGATTGATGATAAATCTCTAGTTCTTAAAAAAATAAATTATTATCTTGTAAGAAGCAAACCTTTTGTCCAATCCTTTTAAAGCAAGAATTCCATGGGATATGATAGCAACGTCCACGTCCTCATATATACTTTATCTGTTTTTTGCTCTAAAATGTTCTTTTATACTTCAAAGTTCAAAGAACCAGATTCATGCAACAAATATAAATGCATTCAGGATTTGATTAAGAACAAATTGATGACACTGGCCCACGTACACTTCAAGCTAAGTGTGGTCTCTAATCCTCTCAGAGCAAAAGAAAAAAGGTGTGTTAATATATATAAGACGATATATATATAGGTAATGATTTGTATCACATGGTACATGTTGTGAACTTGTGATAAATTTCTAAACCGTGTTATAGGGTCAGATCAATTCATCGACAACCATTTCTATCCATTGGAATTAGATCATATAAGGGTATCTCTTCTTCTACATGAGCTTCAATTAGGGCCAAGAAAATACTTTACAAGTGGATCCTGAGTTGTACCTCAATTATTATTTATTTACTTTCGCATGCATACCTTAATATATACTCCCATCAAACCAATTTGGATTGATCGAGTGGTCAGCTTATTCGTTCACTTAAAAAAGTGTCAGAGGTTCGAATATCGTTTTGTGCATTTAGTAATTTATTGGCCAGCGACAGATTTTTAAGGATCTGTTTGGGAAGCTTCAAAGTAACTTTTTAAACTTTTAACTTATGAAAAGTAATAGTATTAATGTCTGATGCAATTTTTAAAATCAAATTGTGACTTTCTAAGAAGTTATTTAGGAGTTTATAGAGAAATTTTAAAAAAAATGACTTCTCTCATAATATTATTACTTTTTATCATATTTTATAAAATAAGCACTTTTAGAACTAAAAATCCAAACACAAAATAACTTATTTATAAACTATTTTAATATAATCATTTATTGTTTAAACTATTTTTTAAAAGGAGCTTAATTAAGTTGTTTACCTAAATTGAGACTAAATAAAGCTTAGATCTATAATGAATTAGTCTTTAGATTGTCAGACTAAAAAACATCGTGATAGATAATTCAAAAAAATATACCCACACAAACACAAAGATAATAATTTAAAATTGTCAAATAATTTGATATATTTAATATAATCATATTACACAAAAATATCTTTGTATGAATGGTCGTGTTAATTTGTTCACCCTTTCTAATAATATAATCAATTCTTTCGGAGATATATATAATCCATACTATATTGTTGAAAAAAGATAAAAGGAAAAAATTCTGACAAGAATTGTTTGATAGAAGACAATTAAAAGGGTTAGAAAAGTAATTGAAATGTATTAGGTGACTAGTGATGATATATGAAAATTCAAAACCTTTATGTTTATGGAGGTCTTATGTCTTGTAGTTGTCCGCACAACACGCCTTTAATCTCATCGCTTTCAACTCACTACTTTTGGCACTATTTATATAATGCAAGGTGTCTGCCTTATTATGGGTGGTTGATTTTATTGTGTATCGGTCAAATTAAGTTCTTATCTACAAAACAATGAAGGATTATTACTAGGTTAAACATTATTCATTATTATTATTATTATTAGTGATGTTGATTCAGTGTATATGGAGTGTGTGAAAGAGAGCATATGTGTAAATGGTTTATAGCACGTTTTGCAAGATGCATGATCTATCTAGAGATCTTCTCATCACACGCTGCTGCCACCAAACATGACTCCAACAACTTCAAACCATTTTAGAGCTTTGATGCATATCCTCAACTTTCAACTTTAATTTCTTTCTGCCTGACCCCACGCACCTTCCTTTTTTTTTTTTTTCCCTATCTCGTATTAATATTAGGTGGAAACTAACATTTAATTTTCTTTAGTTTTCTTTATGTAAAGTTGATATTCGAAAAGGGAGTTATTCAGATAAAAACGTTTAAAATATTTTTTTTTTTAAATGTTTTTCAGTAATTAAAATTTAATATATATAAACGATTAAATTATGTTATTTTTGTCAAAATTAAGCTAGACAAATTGATTTAACAAAAAAAATAGTAAATCAAATCTTGAACTAGTCTAAATTAATATTATTTTTTTATAAAAAATAACTATAATATCTTTATTATAGAGAATGATTAAAATACTCTTATTATATATATATATATATATATATATATATATATATATATTTTAAAAATTTTAAATTCTAATTCTATGATAAAAAAATAAAGGACTAAAATTTAGAATTCTCAAAATTAATATATATAATAGAAGTATTTTAATCATTTTCTATAATAGGATATTGTAGTTATTTTCTATAAAAAAATAATATTAATTTAGACTAATTCAAGATTTGATTTATCATTTTTTCGGTCAAATCAATTTATCTAACCTAATTTTGACAAAAATAACACAATTTAATCTATTATATGTGTTAAATTTTAATTATTAAAAAATATTTTTAAAAAAGACATTTTAAATGTTTTTATCTGAGTGACTCTCATTCAAAAACTATTAATTTTATATAAAAATAACTGCACGCGAGTCTTCAGCGTTATATTATCATCATTCATAAGCTAATAAGAGATCATACTTCCTTTGATTATATCTCCTTTTTATTGGGATTTATTTAATTTTATTCTCCGTTTCATTGATTGCACCCATCACCTTGTCTTTTTGATAGTTCTTGGTGTAGTGACCTCTTTTGTTTGCTTTTATATGAATAATTGCATCATGCGCCGCTATAGTACCAAGAATGTATGTGTATGCATCATAACTAATGGGATCCACTCTCCTTTATTTTTTCTTTCTTTCTTTTTCTAATATATATATATATATATATATATATATATATATATATATATATATATATCCTAATAAAACTAGAGATCACAAACACACTTTCGAGCCTCTAAGTATTTATAAAGATACTTACATATATTAGCTATTAAAATAACAACACTCACATCGACAACGTTATGTTGATGTCATCAAATAATTTGGAGTTAGGGATGGAATAATGAAATAAAAGAGTTCAAATATAATTAATTACTTAAAAAACCCGATAGATTAGTTATGTTAATTATTTTATGTAGTAAAATAATTAAGATTTAGTAAAGAAAAATTAAAATGTTGTAGTATTAACGTTACTCATCATATAACATCTTGACCAATTCTACACATATATTCAAATTAGTAATTATACATATACTCATAAGACACATACAACAAAATATTATATATTGAAATAATGCATACAAATGGTATCTTCAATTCCTTCCGCAATGAAGACCAACATTTGGTGTTGGCTTAATTCATAATATCATTTTTGCTAGAAGCTTAGATAGATAGAAAAAGACAATAAAAATATTATATTTTTAATATTTTTTTAAAATAGGAGTCTTTTTTATATTTGTTTAATTTTTGGCAGGTCTTTTTTTTTTTTGTCTTAATAGTATGTCATGATATTATTTTTTTTAAAAATTTAAATAGATAAAAGATAATAATATAAATAACAATATTTCTAATATAATTAAGGATGTAGTTAATATGTGCTCTTAGGACATATGATAAGTTTATCACTAATAAAAAAATTTAAATATTTTTATTTAATAAATATAAAATAAATACATTAAAATTTTATATTTTTTTTATATTTTCAATAAAAAAAATTTAATTTATAAACTTAACATGCATGTGTCTTAGATAAATAAACCCTATAATTAATTACTTTTACTAGAAGCCTCTTAAAAGTTAGAGCCGATCCTTCGGTTTTGATGATGACTAGTTGACCGATGAACTCATGAGGCTCTAGTTTAAGTCAAGGATTACCTAGATAAGTAAAGGTTTTGCTTTCTTAAACTTACAAATACTCCATTAGTCCATTATTAATCAGCCTATTTTTGTAAATATTAAAATGTTACAATTATTGGTCATGTCATGATAACCATTTTGATTGTGTCAATCGGATTAATATCATCTAATTTTTTATAAGTACTATATACTAATAAAATCAGCCCAAGATCCCAATATCTTCTTTTATGATGGCCTATCAGAAAAAAGGGGGGTTTTAAAAAATTAAAAGGGCTAATTACATAAAAATTCAAAAATTTAATTAGAATCAATCTTTTTAGATAATATTAATTAATTTTTTAAAATTATATTTATCTTAAATATTAAATTTTAAACTTTAGATTATAATTTTTAAATTCTAAATCTTAATTCTAAATTTTAAATATTCTAAAAATAAAAATTAATATTAGCTAATTAAAAATTGATTCCTAGTCATTTTTCTTCAGTTAGTTCAAAATTCATAATCATATTATCTGAAGCATGCTAACACATTGATGGAAAACAACTCACAATTGTATATATTTTTATAATCAATTTTAAAAGCCACAAGGACAAAGAACTCTCCTTTTAAAGAACTAACCTCAAAGCCTCACACTACGTACTAATAATCAAGTATGTTTATCTAATTAGTACTCATCATCATCTGCTAGATTCCCAGATATATAAACTTTGTTAATTAGAATTATATATTAATAAATTTGTTCCCAGCCAACTCCAAATACCTATTCATCTCTGCAATATTTTATTAAGAATAAGATATAAGGATATCACTTTAATAAAGACACTAAAAATGTCATTTTTTTTAAAGATGTTTATATATGTTAGGTTATTATTGGACATCTTTATTAAATCGGTTAATAATTTATATTTTAATAAATCAGAATAAAATCGGTTTATTATAGCAACAATAATATGTCAGGTTATTTCAATTGTTTGTATTATAATAATTATTTTTTTTTTGAAGTAAAGGAGCTCAACACAACAAGGTGGAGCAACAAGAGAATAAAAAACTAAACAGTAATAATAAACAATCCATAGTCATCTCCGGCATTGCCATCAACAATCATTTGGATCAACTCTACTCCAATCCTTGCAACTCGTAAGCGACCTATTAATAATTTCTACAATTCCTGCTTCTTGACTCCTGAAGATTCTGTCGTTCCTTTCCATCCATATATGCCAAACAATAGCAAAAAATCTAATTAGCCACCTATTACGTTTCTCCTTCCTTACAGTCACTCCTGTCTAACTTTCAAAATGTTGCTTAATTGTCCCTGGAACACCCACAATCTGCCATAGTCAAACAACCAAGCACACCACACCTGCCAAGTAAACTGACAATGAAGAAACAAATGGTGGAGGTCCTCAACATCCTTTTTGCATAAAACACACACGCTATCCAGCTGATCAATAACGCCTAGTCTTCGTAATATTTCCTTAGTATTGACTCTACCAACTAGTACAAACCAGGTGAATAACTCAATACGTGGAGGTACTAAACCTCTCCAAATGGAACTAGTGAAACTATAGCTCGTAATTTCCTCCGAAAGTGTTTCCGCCTGCAAAACCTGCACAAAGGAGTTAGTAGTATAAATGCCAGATTTATCAAATTTTCACACCAGTTGGTCCTCCCTCTCAGTTGTTAACTTGACTGCTCGTAGAACTTCATGAAGTTGGTTAACTAGTTCCAACTCCCATTGGAATAGTTTCCGTCTCCACTGAAAGTTCCATATCCATTCTAACCCATCCCAAAAACCACAATCCCCTATAACAGATCCGTTCTGATTTGAAACCGAGAAAAGTCTTGGGAAAGTGTCCTTTAACATACCAGTCGGCAACCAACTGTCCTCCCAAAAACGCACTTGTCTACCATTACCTACTTCCAGAGATAAACCTCGAATCATTTTCTCCCTCACTTCCTGCTCTTTGATTTGTAACTGGCAAATATCCCTCCATGGTCCCCCTTTGGAAAATACAGACTGATGACAAAGCAACACATTAGAATTTAAGTTATTACAGGAGCACACAATCTTCTTCTATAATGGACAATTTTTCTTAGAAAATCGCCACCACCATTTGAATAGCAGTGCGACATTTCGAAGTACTGCATCCCCCACTCCCAAACCTCCTAGCTTTTTCGGGGCTTGTACTATTTCTCATTTCACTAAAGGTATTCCATGCTTGCCATCTTCGTTGCTCCACAAAAATTTCCTCTGCAGTGAAATTAACTTCTCTACTACAGCTTTTGGCATTTTGTACAAGTTCAGGTAGTACACTGGCAGACTATTCAGTACTGATTTAATAAGCACCATTTTACCAGCTTTGTTTAACGTTTTTGCTTTCCACAAACTGAGTTTGTCTTCCACCTTATCTATAATTGGTTTCCATGTCTTGATAAGTCTTGGGTTCGCTCCAAGTGGAACACCAAGGTATTTAACATGCAGGCATGCTTCCTTACACCCTAATAAACTGCACATTCTTTGCGACTACTCCCTATCACAATTAACTGGGATATAATTATTAGACCCGGTTTGATCCGATCCAATTATACAATCTAAATCGAATATCTTTAAATTTTTTTATAAAAAGACAAATATATCTCTGACTTTTTGTTTTGCAGACATTTGAATTCCTAAAAATTTAATAAATACAATTAGATCCCTAAAAAAAATTGAGTTTATTTTTATTGTTATAAAAAAATTGGTTTTATTCTAATCTGTTAAAAAATTTAAAAATAACCGGTTCATTAATACGTCCAATAATAATACGACACATAAGCATCTTTACAAAAAGACGTTTTATGCGTCTTTATGAAAACATCCCAAGATATAATTGCCTATATTCCTATTCCCGCTGATTTTGGTCAATTATGAATCAAAATCCAGTGAGATTTAGATCAGTCCCATGTTGATAATATAATATAATATATTTTAAAAATTATACAGTCCTCTCAAAATAACCTCTTGATTAAGAAAATACTGTATAAGTTATTTACAATATAATTCATTATCAGCAGTTTAAAAGAGATATTATGAAAAAGAGTACTGTCCAAATAATTATGTATACTTTTCTCTGTTAAACCTAGAGCGAAAATGATGGCTTTTTTATTTTTAGGCATTTGTAATATGAAAGAATAAATCCTTTTATGTCTTTGATTAGGATCGGAGGAGTACTTATGCTTGGAATGATTGCAAATATATGCATTATGCACCGCACTGATGCAATATATTTATGGTGCATAGAATTAAAGGCTAAAGTTATTCTCACTGAGGATTAGACAAAATTAATAAATGGGACAAGTTATGAGTGATTGATAAGGTTAACGCTTAAGATAAGCGAAAAAGCCTAGTATTAAGCGATTCTATGTCAATTTAAGTAGTAAATATTATATTGTTGAATAATTTTATAAAAAAAAAAAAACTAATTATTGGATTAAAATTTTATATATTATAAACTTTTAAAAAAATTTGATATTAATCCAAAATCGTATGCTATATCTTTTATATTCTTAAAAAATAACATAATATATTTGTTTCTTTTTTTCCAGACAGGGATATATTTGTTTACATAAATGGTCTTGAAGTAAAGTTTTTTTTTTGGTTTTTTGGTCGTGAAGTGAAGAACGTGTTGGAACTTGTATTTTGTATTTTTGGTAAACCTATATATTCTACGAGTTTTTCTGGGGATGAGATTTTGTTCTTTTGGGCCTGAGTAGAAACTGATATCAATATCCCAAACGGAATCTAATGGGCCTCAGCCCACTTTTTTTTCTCCTTTACTAAGTGAATGTAACGCCATGTTTAGTCCAAAAACAATTTGTGATGCCATGTCTAATAATGGCATTATTCACAGACAAAAAGAACCAAAATAAAATAAAATAAATTTCCATAATAGTTTCAGAATGTAATTTTGAGCATAGTTGATTAACAAGATGTTTGAATTTTTTTTTTTTTTACCAAAGATATGAGATTCGAACCCACAACCTCTTAATTGAGTATGGAGAAACTATGCCATTTGAGCCATTACTCGTTGGCAGATGTTTGATTGTTTTGGGTGAAAAAAACAAAAAGAAATCATACAGTACACATTATTTATGTATTTTTTCTTAATTAACTTCAAGAGTGAAAATTGTATGATATGAATGATTTCAAAATATATCATTTCAAAAAATATTTTTCGCACAAAATATCCAAACATGAATTAATTCATAATAAATTAAAAAGAAATTATTAAAATATTTGTAATCTTATTAGTTAATTACATCATTGCAAATAATAAAGACCCCATGTGGGGTTGCCCTCTAACTTCCAAGGCCACCGATGACTTGTCTCCCACAATGGAAGCCTCATTGTCACTTGTCAGTACTGTCTGCACTAAAAAAAATATCAACGTTTTGGGGTTGGTAGTGTGGTCCAATTCTTCTCTTTCTATAGAATTTTTTGTGAAACATGTTTATTATTCCCTATTATTATTTCTTATCAATTATTTTTCTAATATTTTTTAATTACTATAAACAATTTTAACGAGTAAATATGTTAACAATATTTGATTATTAATTATTAGGATTTCTATGGACGTACACCTTGTGCCACCATTGCCAACTGTATTGGCATATATCATCATTTATAACCTAGACATAAATACATAGCTTCTTTTTATTTATGGTAAAGGTTAATTAAAGCTTCTGTAAAGGGTAAACTGTAAAAGTCACTTATTATTAGTTTAGTCTTTAGATTGCACTATTTACATTATCGGATTCCTTGAGTTATTATTACTATCATTATTAACACGGTTTAGAAACACAATTGGTGTATTGTTGAGTTTGAGCATCAACATTAAAAAAATATATATTAAAAGTACTTAAAATTAAAATTAATAGCAACAATCTTTATTTGATTAAATTTAAATAACATTCGGTCTAGCTCCCAAAAAAAAAAATTAGAGGAAACACCAAGATCCAACGACAACTAGAGAATGGAACACCATCATACATAGCCTCATGGATTGAAGCACCCTTATTTCATAGGGAAACTGGATCTGAAAGGCAACTTTGATTTTGAGCAATAGATACCTACAAAATTAATTAAGAAAGAAATGAAGATCTATTTAACAAGTGCAGCGAGGACCCTGCGAGGGGTGTTGCATGCTCTACGGCCGTGAAGGACAGCCAAATTGTCAATCAAGAGAATATCTCCTTTCTGCCAAGGAAGGTCAACAGATTCCTCCTCCAGCATTCTGAGAGCATCTTTGGCCGCATCGAGCGGCAGCGCCTCCCCGTCGGCGAATATCACGGGCTTCTTAGGGTCATCCCAGCCCATGGAGTGGTTGAACCATATACTCTTTTGTCTGCTCTTCACATACTTTACTCCTGGCACTGGCCCTATTGTTTCCTTCACTATTCCATTTTCCAACCATTCCAACTTTATGTTCAGCTTAGCAGCCCTGTACCAATAAAAACATTAATTAACTAACATTTCTCTTTAATTACAGAGTAATACTCTAAATGCTAGGTAGACAAAAAAAAAAACAGCAAGAACTTACCTTATTTAACATTAATTAATGGAAAAGTTTAGAAGGCCAACAATTTTTGTGTTTTGTGGCCAGCACTTAACCATCAAGACTATTGGATGTAATCTCACACCATTAAAAAGACTATTGATAGCCAATTGATGGTTACAAAACACAAAAATTACTGGTCCTAGCACTCCTCTTAATTAATTATCGCAACAATTAATAAATGTTAAATAAAACAAGTTATGGCCGTTTGATTTTCTTTGGTTACCAAACATTTCACTACTAAATCACTATCTTCAGTTAACTGACCTTTCTTCAG
Source organism: Arachis ipaensis (assembly GCF_059453495.1). NCBI lineage: Eukaryota > Viridiplantae > Streptophyta > Magnoliopsida > Fabales > Fabaceae > Arachis > Arachis ipaensis. The sequence continues at coordinate 1,411,621 of NC_142443.1, read as the reverse complement.
CAACTTTCTTATCATTGGTGGCGAAGGTAGATTTCCAGCCACGGCCAATAGGGGTAGGATCGTCTTCTTCCTGAGTGTGCCTAGTGTAGAACAAGCCATGCTTCTCTATGCGCTCAATGAACTCAGGGTGCTTCTCCTTCATTCTGTCATACACCACGTGGCTTAATACTATTGGTGTTTCTCCTCCCTTCTCCGGTGCCACGTCACAGTAGAAAAACAACTTCCCGGGGTACTCAGGGTACTGTCCAACCACCATAACAAAAAAACATTTAGACACGAAATACACGCTTATAAGATAAGAGAGAAAGAGGGAAGAGAGCGGACCAAGGCCATCTCGTGGTGGAAGTGGATGTTCTGCTCCGGTGGGGACTCATTGGCGGTGAACACACGGCCAATAACGTTGGTGCGGGGAGCGGCGCCACCGTGGTAGGGGAACTCCTCCCAGCCGAAGGCTTCTACGACGTCGTTGAAGTCAGAGGGGTTTTGGATCGGAAATCCTCTGAACACCACGGCACCTCTTTCCCGAATCAGAGAATCCAGGTACTCTCTGTTGCCCTTGATAGACTCCGTAAGTGACACCGTCGTTGCTGCAGGAGGAGCCACCACCGCCGGAAACCTAACTCCGTCGTAAACCTTCTGCTGTGGAACCTGGATCTCCACGAATGCCTCTGATGCCACCATCCTCGATTGATCTCACTGTTAACTCAGAAACGGTTACTATTGAAGATAGAAAATGAAAAACTATATAATATATAACGAATTTGAATAATAATACAAGACTTAGTGAGAACTCACAAATTAGACCAATTGAATGATTTGGTTTATTGTGGTCTGGTGAGTGGAGTATATGAGGTTTAGTTTATTTATAGAAGAAAGGAAATATGGTTACTAAAAGAGGAGTAATATGAGTAACAGTTTTACACTCTCATCTAGCTAGCCAGCCATCACATTCACATGGATCTAATAAAATACAATTTTGGCAATTTGACATTAATTAAGAAAACACACCAACCAAACCCCACTGTCTTCCAAAATGCAAAAATCATAATTAAGCCACCACGACCTCAACGTGTTGATATTTTGACTACAAATTAAGCTGGATTTGCACCAAAGATTATATTTTATACATTTGGACACATACATATATGTACGTCCGCTCAAGGACAATTTAGTAATATCGTTTTCAATTGAATGTGGTGGGGATGCGCTCCTATGCCGTATCTCAATTCTCAAGAGAGAGGTTTGTATTGAATACTCTTCAGATTTATTTTTATTTAAAAAAAAATATCCGTAAACAATGAAAATACTAAATAATGTGAACAATGAATATATCGAATATTCATTTTATTAGGTGTTTAGATAATTATTTTAATATTAAAATTTAAGTGAATAATTTAAAAATATAGTATATTTTAATTTAATTAATAATTACTCATATTATTCAAAAAAAAATTTCGTTACCTAACATTCTCCTTTTATATAAAATGTGGTGGTGAATTTTCCACATTATATACGTACCATCGAGCCCGAGATAACAGCTGTTGATGCATGGCCTTATAATTTTAATTTTAATAATTAAATATTTAATCATTGTAAATATACATTAAAATTAATCGTTAAAATTAGTTATTCGTATAAAATATATATTAAAAATAAAATAAATAAATACATATATTTAATAATTAATTTTAATATATAGTAATATTTTTATAAAATATAAAATATATACTAAAAATTAATTAAATTATATATATATTTATATAATAATAAATAATGACTAATTTTAATACATAAATAATATATTTTTTTATTATTAAATATTTCTGTTTGTTAAATATTAGACCAATCACTTTTTAAATAAGCATCGTACTGTTTTAATGTGAAATATTAGGTTGGTAAGATCTTGCGTGTATTAATAATAACCAGACCAAATAAGTTTCTAAATTGCTTTTAATGTATCATAAGTATGCACATTTTAGAAGGCAGTAGAACGTGATTCCCTTATTAATATTATGTTGTCAATTGTTTTGATCTGCTAGTGGATATAAAAAATTAGAATTTTGTTGTCATGCATGTTTTAAACACATGTATGTATCTAATAAAAAATTAAATTCTTTTTATTGTAAATAATCTGAACAAATAAAAAAAATCTGACAATATCGTCAAGATATTTATTAAAAAAACGAAATATCAATATCATGTGGGTTTTTATTTTCTTCCTCTTCTTGTTTAATTTCGTAATTAATTTCCCTTCTCGATATTTGTTTGTTCAACATTTTCCCTTCTTTTTTGTGTGTGTACGGTGTACCTACCTCACGTGTATTATTGTCTTTGTGCCACTACCACTAATAATACAACTTGGTTGTATTTCTATTTTCTATCGATGTCCTTAAAATTTTGGCCAGTTGCTATGTAAATAAAAGTAAAAATGATAAATTAAAGAGCTCACAAAAAAATTATTTTTTTAGGTTTTTTCTTTAAAAAAAAAAGACACATGCACCCATTTAATTAGGAAACAAAAAATTCCCTAATATTAAATAGTTTTCTAACTTTAAATATCATCTGAAGTAGGAGTGATTATAAATCGAAATTTGTTTATCTACGGTGTTTATCCAAATCAAATCTAAAAATTACGGATATAATTTCATCTATAAAGTTATTGAATCGGATCCGATCCGCATACTAATAAAATCGAATTACAAATTTTAGATAGGTATTCGTATATTTATGGATTTACAAAAAAAAATAAATAAATATTTTTTATATTTTATTTTAATTAATAATTATAATATATTGTATTATTTTATTTTTATTATTTAAAAAATATGTTTAATAATATTTTAAAAATAATTAAATATATTTTAAAAAACAAAAAATATATTTTATTAATATTTTTTAATAAAAATATATTTTTTTAAATATTTTTATATTTTACAGATATATTTAAATTTAATCTAACTCAATCTGTAAATGTATGAATCAGATAAAATTCAAAACTAAAATATATAGATATTAATTCTGATCCCATCATTTTAATACAGATCGTATCAAAATTTTAATATTTTCATTCAGATGCATGGTACACTCCTAAATTAAAGTAAGAAAATAATAATTAAAAGTTTTAAAGTTAAAAGAATACAAAAATGCCGATGGCGCAGCCTATAATTCTTTTCTTTTCATTTACTCTTCTCTTATATATATATTTTACTATTTTTCTTTTCCATATTATAATAATATTGTTGAATAAGTATATAAAAAGGGGCTAAAACTAGCAAGAGAAATCATTACCCGAGACTCCTTTTTTTCTGTGTGTATTATTTCACTTATTTATTACTGGTATTAATAGTTTTTGAACTTAACTTTTTTGGCCCTTTTAGACAAGTATCTAACATTTTTACCATTTTTTCTAAAAAAAAAAAAAATCATTTCCCAACTCCAAATCCAATACACGGTCAATAATCCAATTTAATTTTAAAAGAAAAGAAATAAAAAATAAAAAAATACCTACTGGATCTGTTTAGTGAATTTCTATGTCCAAGTTGAAGTTTATTGAAAATTGAAAATGCTGAATATTCAGATTCTCATTTTCCCCGTAACTCACATTTATCACGCCACGAGTGCCACGAGTGTAGTAGTGCTAAGAGTCAATATATTTTATAATTTATAATTATTATTATTATTTTTAATATTATAAAATTATATAATTTTTTTATAGTTAAATACTAAATTTTAATAAAAGTGATGGTTATTGAGAATTTTTTTTGCCACAGGTGCCTCCATCCACATCCACTTCTTCTATGCTTTAATCTGCTTTTAACTTGGTAGGTCGTAGCCATAAATGTTATATCCTATATCTGTATTTTTTTTAAATATTCAAATATTTAATACATATTTATATTTATAAAAATATACAATTAATAGTATAAATATAATTTTTATTTTTCCATTGTGTGAACTATATTCCGTCTGCTAAATCACATGTTCTCCCAAAGTCCCAATCATTCCGGCTACCTAACCCCTCCTACATTATTCCAGGGGTACTTCTGTAATTTTGGTTGCAATGCAATCACAATACAAATTCATAATTACAGTCACGTGCTCCTAAGCACTTGTCAACTTTAGTGTTATTCGCAGTGCAGTTTAGACAATTTTGAGATAAAAGATTCCTTGGATTCGAACATTAATTTTATCATTCGTATGGTTGGAGCTAATTCATTTGGATATTATAAACGGAGGAGTGTAATATATTGATATTATATTAATTTGATATAATTATTTTGTCGATTTTTAGTAAATTGATGGTGGTTGGATATCTAATAATTTAGGAGCAAAATTTATTCATTTTTTGTAGGTATCAGTTTTTTATAAGTGCATCAAAATACTTTTGATTAGACATTTATTTAAACAAAAAATAAATTAAAACTTATAAAAGAATAAAAGAAATAAAACAAAGTATTTCAAAAGGGAATTAACTGAAATTGAAAGAAATTACATTAAACTTTAAAGAAAGCAATAAAAAATATCTCCGACTGGGTCAAAGAACTTTGGTCATGAAAATTAGAAGTATTAAAATGTAAATTGCATTTAAAAGGTAAACATTGCTTGAAACATAAATTTATTTAAAAGATAAAGTTTACATGAAATTTAAAAAGAAAATAAAGATATGTGGAAGGAGCTCTACACATAATTGACTCGAGGCAGACTCAAAAAGTTCTTAGGATGCGAGTGTGCGTGAGTAATTTCTAAAGTAAAGTTTCAACCATTATTCCTTAAAACTTCTTAATATTTATAACCCACATCTATAACCGACCCCTAATCACACGATACTGCCTCGAACGCGGGTTCTTAGGTAACCGTTCCCTCTCTTCCTTATAAACGTTGTCCATAAATTCCTCATTTGAAGAAAACCTTTAACTTCTCGACTTAATGTAACTGCTCGATTCTTTATTCGAGCTATTATTTGATTTCTTATCCAAATGCTTGCTCAACTATGCTAGGTCGATTCAATCAGGACTTCGAATCAAATTTGGGTCGAGTAACACCTGAATAATACTTGCACATGTGCCTTTTTTTACCTTTGTTCTCACCCTAACATTTCTTCAATATCTCGAATTAATTTATCTTAATCGAAAATATTTTTCGACTAACAATAATGTTCTGATATGGATATTATATTAATTTGATATAATGTTTTGATATAGAGATTGTTAATGTCAAAAAATCGTGATTAACTATTTTTTGATAAAAAAATAAATAAAAATGAGACTAACAATTTAAAATAAGACAAAAAAATGAGGCTAATGATTTAAAGTATGATAAAAAAAAAAATTTTAAAATGAGTGAAATTGATAGTCTTAATTTCTTAAATTAATCTCAGTCATTGATCAATAATTTAACGGTTTTTTATTATTCTTCTACGTTCTCTCTTTTCATTGAAATCATCAGTAATGATTTCTTTTCAAAACTTGATCAACGATTTTTATAGACACCGTTATAAAATCTATATATATAGATTACACATCCAATTATCCAAAGTCTCATTTTGTCGTATTACACAATTTTTTTTATCTTATTTATATATTATTATTTAATAAATATTTTATAAATTTAAAAAAAATATTTTAATTAATTTATAATTTTATTTATATTGTTAGGTTATTGTTTGTTTTTTAATATTCTATTAAATTTTGTTATGTATATTTAATTTTTTTCTATTTACAAAATCTCAACATCCATCCCATGAATCAAATTGAATTAAACTTTGTAAAGAAAATCATCCAATCCAACCATACATTAATTAATTAGATTTGTGTAATGCAACGAAATGAGATTTTGGATGTGTAATTCATATATATGGATTTTATAACTGTGTTCACATAAATCGTTGACTATGTTTTTAAAAAAAAATTGTTACTGACGATTTCAATGAAAAGAAAGAAAGTGGAAGAATAATCAAGAACCATTGGATAATTGATTAATAGCTGAGATCAATTTAAAAAATTAAGACTATCAATTTCACTCATTTTTAAAAAAATTTTATCCTACTTTAAATTGTTAGTCTCATTTTTATTTATTTTTTATTTATTTCTAAAATCGATTAATCACGATTTTTTATAATATTAACAATCTTCATAGCAGTGTATTATACTAAACTAATATTTTTTTGGTGACATACTAAACTAATATAATATAAATATATTACACTCCTCCATTTATAATATCAAAAAAATTAACCTAAAAGATACAAGATAATTAAATATATATTTTTTATACAAGAGAAAGAAAAGAAAAGAGTGGATACTCAATCTTAATCAAACAAACTAATTAAATAGTTTGTTTACACGATTAATTTAATTGATTGTTAGGTCATCAAATATTAAAATCAGCTAAAACCTCGCTGAATCGAACAATGGTTAGCTTAATTAGCTTCTAATAACTATTAAGTTTAATTTATGCATAACATTCTTTCATTCTTTACTTCTGGATCAACAAGCTGTTGGTGGATCTCTAACTTCAAGTGAACCTCACACAATTTTAAAAACAGAAAATAAATAAATAAAATAACTAATAAATTACGGGAGAGAGAAGAGTTTTATTCATTTTGAATGAAAGCAAACTAAGCAGGGAAAAAGAAAAAAAAATTGGGAGAAAATGACATGTTATTTTGATTCAATTAAATTGATAAATTTGTTTTATTTTTTATGAAATTTTAGTATGTTATTTTTGATATAGAGATGAATATTAGGATATAACTTGCTAGTTGTATTGTCCTTTTTTTTTTGTTTAATTTAAGATATCAATTTTGTAGAGAATTTATGTTAATCTATCAGTTTTGATAATGTATTTTGTTGATTGTTGAGATGCTCTAGTATCACTAGGAATATTGATTGTATACCTATTATGTTGATAGTGAAAAATTTTATTAGACTAAATTCCGTAAATTTTTGTCCCTTTTTTAAAGATTTTTCTACAATAAAATTCTGGTATTTTTTTTTGTGACTTTGTGCTATTATATTTACTGATAGAATTATTTTTGGTATTATCTATTTAATCGCACAAATTATAAAGAAATTATTGTTAATATTTTCGCTGTTAGACAAAGTTTTATTCAACCTCAGTTGTCCCAACATAACTTGAAAATTCATCATATACTCTTAATTCTTAACAAGTCATATACTTCAAGAAACTACTGAAAACTTTAGTCTACGATATTTAAATTTTGTAACTTTTTGTTTTTGTTGTGATGTTTTTACATTTGAATTTGTTCAAATAAAAATATAAAATATATTACTGAGTATTCAGTTACATGAATCAAAGCAAATTAAAATGGACGATCTTGATTGTTCCAATTTAACTTATTATAAGTCACAATAATCAAGTTCACATAAATAATAATAACATATAATATATTAAAGTATGTTAAAATTAAACTTAATTTATCAATTTATTTTAAACAAATTAAAAGATTCAAGTTGAATACAGCTATTAGAAATTTATAGAATTCTCAAAAGTTACAAAATAAATTACTTATTCAACTTGATAAGAATTAGTAAAGAGTAAAAGTTTCATAAAAAAAAAACAAATATATATGGGGATTGACTAAGATATTATTATTAGAACAAGAGTGCTACATATTTAAATATTTTTTTATTTAATTTTATTTAAATAGACCTAATATCAACAAAAATCACTCTTATTAAAAGAGCGTTATTACCGGCACTTCTTCTTTTTCTTCTTCTTTCAAATATACGCATACGTCATCTTCTTCTTCTTTCAAATTCACGCATACCTCCTCCTCTTTATTCGCACATGCAGATTCTTCTTCTGCTTCTGTTTCTCCTCCTCCTCCTCCTCTTCTTATTCTCTTCTTTTGTTATTGTCATCGCCAACAACGTAATACCAATATTTTGCTAATGGATTATTTTTTCAATCGAATTGAATGGACGCGGGTGTTCTAAATTGAATTGAATTGATAATCTCTAAATTGTAGACACAAGTATTTTGAATTTGATTTTATATAATGGATAATGTTCCGTTCATTTATCACTATACAATTGTTTCACTTTAATAACATGTTCGGTTTATTATGCAGAAAGCTGTTTTGAATTTGATTTTATATAATGGATAATGTTCCGTTCATTTAGTACTATACAATTGTTTCACCTTAATAACATATTCGATTCATTATGAATTGAATTGAATTGAACTGAATTGAATGGATGCACGTGTTTTGAATTGATAATCTCTAAATTGTAGACACAACTGTTTTGAATTTGATTTTATATAATGAATAATGTTCCGTTCATTTAGTACTATACAATTGTTTCACCTTAATAACATGTTCGGTTCATTATGCAAAAAGCTGTTTTGAATTTGATTTATATAATGGATAATGTTCTGTTCATTTAGTACTATACAATTGTTTCACCTTAATAATCTTGAAGGATTACCATGTGTTCATAACACGCAGCGGAAGAAAAGAAAGTAATCCTTAAAGATCTATTTTGTGCTTAAACTTTATTCCAATAATAAATATATAGTAGATCAGATCTAAATACCTGAGTACGCTAGTAAAAATCTTTTTTCTCCTTCGATGGTACGAAGGCGCTATGCGTATCCACACCGAGACCAATCTCTGCTGTCAACTCATTGACCAATGGACATCTGATCTAAATTGAGAAACCTCTTGCAACTCTTTGCACGCCATAAAATTCTTCTCTAAGAATTAGGCTCACATACATTTATGTGTATAGAGGTAAAGGAATAAAACTCTTCTATTTTATTCTCGTCTCTTTTTACATTCCTCTACTCTTGGCATACATATATATAGTATGAGATTTGTTACTGATTTTAAATTTGATTCTCAATTCAAATTTAAATCATATCTTAAAATTCCAAATCTGAATCATTCAAATTTTATGAATCATATCATAACTCAATTTGAAAACAGAATCAGTTAGGATCTCATCCAAATTTAGAAATAGAATAACTAATTATTCTCAAATCTCATTTAATGTTCTCAACTATCATACTATTATTATATTCTTGGTGCTAGCAAAAAATATAATAATATTCCATTTGAATTAATATAATTATTTATTTGATCAAATCAAAATAATAATTAAATAATTCTACAACAAAGATTAGAACACTCGTTAGTGTGTGACCCCATAGGTTCAATACTAAGCGGGTAGTAAATTAGTCGTACTAAATTTACTAATCAAGGTTGGCGTCTAGCAACACTCCTCAACGACTCGATAGTATGAAGTAATATATTTTTACTAAGAACCTCAGAAGAACAAAGTATAGTTCCTTCCATCTTTCCAGCTCTTGGTTAACCCTTAGAGTATGATTTAATTGTCAAACTCTAACTTGTTACCATTATTATAATAAACTGTGAATGACCTAAGAAACTCATTTCTTCATTCATTCAATCTCCTTGGCCAAGGTTTATTCATCTCATTCATTATAATCATAGAGCTCAAATTCTTTACCGAGAGTTGACGGATTCCTTATTGACTGATCATTAATTCTACAAGTATTTACATCATACCCAATATCCATTCAACTAGCACCCTAGGGTATTAGGTGTCCGGAATCAAAGTATAATAAATATGTTGTTAATTACTATGATAGTCGCAGGTCAAAGGAAACTCTATTACTGTGTTCATCTTGAGAATATCCTATTGACAAATATACGGTAATTATAACCATTAGAAATTCTCAAAGTGAGTCAGTTCAATGGTCATATCTCTATATGCACCATCTATATATATAATTAAATAAATGAGATCTATTAATCTTCATCCAATGAAGATCATTATATATATATATATATATTGATCTTTCCGGATTATTAATGTCCTTTTTAATAATCCTATGACCAAGAACAATTTAGATTAAATTATAAAAGATTTATCTCTCAATATTGTGATCACTATCACAATGATAAATCTCTAAATTTAATCAAGGACGTTATTATATTAACATTTTAATATAATAACAATAATAAATTATTTGACACGTGATTGATTGGATTGTGGTCATACTACTTATTCCCAACAAGTACTATACAATTGTTTCACCTTAATAACATGTTCGGTTCATTATGCAAAAAGCTGTTTTGAATTTGATTTATATAATGGATAATGTTCTGTTCATTTAGTACTATACAATTGTTTCACCTTAATAACGTGTTCGGTTCATTGTGCAGAAATTTGTTTTGAATTTGATTTTATATAATGAATAATGTTCCGTTCATTTAGTACTATACAATTATTTCACCTTAATAATATGTTCGGTTTATTATGAATTGAATTGAATTGTTTTAAATTGAATGGACGCAAGTGTTCTGAATTGAATTGAATTGATAATCTCTAAGAGGGGGAGAAGAAAGAGAAGAAGAAGAAAAAGAAGGAAAGAAGAAAAATCTGTGTATGCAAATTTGAAAAAAGAAGAAGAAACAGAAAAAATACGAGAAAGAGGAGAAGTAGAAGGAGAAAAAACGCGTGATTTAAGAAATTATTACAACCACTTGAATAAATTAAAATAAAAATTTGATTTGAATGTAACCCTTTATTCTTACTCGAAATTTCCTAAAAAGAATAGAGTTAGCTAGATCAAGTGTTTTTACTTTTTTTTCTATTACAAAAGTGTGATAAAGAGTAAATGCAAGTATATTGTTACTAATATTATTATTTCTCTTTGTTGTTATGTTATTAAAAAATTTCATTAAAATTATGCTATATTATTGTTGAAGTGGTAGTCATGTAAGTGAGAAACTTTGGACAAATTAATTGTGAATTTATTTTAAAATTTACATATAATAAAAATATAATATGATTTTATTAATGGAAGAAGTTTAAAAAAGTAAATATTGTCATCTTCTTGTCTTTTTTATTATATTTTTTAAGATAAAGTATAATATGGATTTTGTATGTTTTTCCAAATGTACTTCTGTTTTATTATATTTCATATAATTAAAGTTACTAGACAAATCTTGAGTTATAACAATAGAATTATATTTACCCTATTTAATATTTGAGACAAAAAGAACATAAATAATTTCATCCATTACACATTTGGTGAGACAAAAAGTAGGAGTATAATTAATGTTTGGTCATCTCTCATATCATATATATTTATTGGGTAAAAGAAAGTATTTTGATTAATTAAGAAAAAATATACGGGAATTAGATAAAAATACATGTTAGCAATCGTCCACGTTGGTGCTGAACCTTATGGTGTGGTGGGATTAGATACGTATTTACAAAAAGAATAATATTATCTACTTATCTACTTAATATACTAAAACTGGGTTTTCCCCCAACTACTAAAGGTGACGTGTCGATCTCTCATGCCTCCATTTTCCCTCCAAAACGAATAAAATTTTTTTTCTATTCTAAATTATTTTATTGTAATTATATTATAATTAATACTAAATAAATAATATATAATTATACTAATTTAGCAACATATCTTCATTATAATTATATCAAATCAATATTTAATGCAATATTAAACTACTTATTAATTATCAATTAAAAATACTTTTAATAATTTTAATGATAATAATAATATCAATAATAGTAATAATAATAATAAAAAATCTTTGTTGCCCGATTCACGTATATCAAATAATTTTTTTAAATTATTTTATAAAAAATATCTTTAATATAATTATATTGTAATTAATATTTAATGAATAATATATAATTATACTAATTTAGAAACATATCTTCATTATAATTGTATCAAATCAAAATTTAATGCATTATTAAAAAATTACCTTAATAATAGGTAATTTACATATTTATTTTTTTTACTAAAGTCTATGTATAGTGTCTTCCTGTGGTACATGAATCTAAATTTGAGAACATATATTTTATTAGTGGCAAGTTGTTAACCTATTTATATTGATAATAATAATAACTTTATTAGAATAAATATCAAATTTTATTCCTAATATAAAAATATAAAATTTAATTCCTTCCATCTTCATTTTACCACTATAAAAGACCATGTATACTAGAAGAAAATATCATTCGTTTTCCAATAAATTTTTCATTTGATAGTTTTTACAACAATTCTTTTTCTTCCTATGAGGCGTCGTTGCAAGAAGGCAACTATCGTGGACACAAACTACCACACTCTCCAACTTTCGTGCTCATCATTCGGAGCTATATAAGATATGTTATATATGAAGTATTTATAGACCATGGTGTTATCATGTATGCATAAATAAAAAATGTTTCGTATTTAAATTTAAGTCATTTACCTGTTTGTAGTATATTATAGTGTGAAATTACTTTCAATATGTGTTGTGTAACGATATTATTATGTTCTAATTTAAACTTTTACTTTAGAACTGTATTATGATTTTATCTCATCATTTTTTCTTAGATATCAAGTTGACGTATTTTTATTTATTATTATTATTGAAACGGATGTGATATGAAATGTACCAAAAAAAAAAAACTCTCACATTCAATTTATTTTATTGTATTCTTCTATCTATTCTATTTATTTTTATTTTCTTCTTATTCATTTTATTTTCTTTCTAAATATTATATAATTTATTATAATTTATACCAATATATCTACCTAATATACTAAAACTGAATTTTTCCCCAACTTATGATGGTGAGATGTCATTTCCTCGTGAATCCATTTTCCCTCCAAAATGATTGCACTATTTCTCTCTTTCAAATTTATTTTTAAAAATTATCTTTAATTGAAATAATTGTATTATAATTAATATTTAATCAATGATACATAATTATACTAATTTAAGATAATCTCTTTATTATAATTATATTAATCTCTTTTAAATTTATTTCAAAAAATTATCTTAATTATAATTATATAACAATATTATACTTAGTATTTAATGAATAATTCATAATTATACTAATTTAAAAAAATATCTCTACTATAATTATATAAAATCAAAAATTAATGCATTATTAACCTAATTATCAATCAGAAATATTTTTAACTATTTTAATTATATTGTTTTAGTTCTATTTTTTATTCATTATCCTAAAATTTTATTAGTGACAAGTTATTATCTTAATGGTGACCTATACATTAATAATAATAATAATAATAATAATAATAATAATATAGAAAATAATATTTTAGAAAATTATAAATTGGTTATTAATAATGATAATTATATGATTAATTTTTAGTAATCATTAAATATATTTAATATAAATAACTAAGTTTAATTAGTTAATAAATAAAAGGAAATATTATTGCACAATTGTAGAAGTAACAATGTATTATATATATATATAACCAATTTAATATTAATAACAATAATTATCGTTATTATTCAATAATAATAATAATAATAATAATAATAATAATAATAATAATAATAATAATAATAATCTTTTCTTTAATTAAAACACTCATCTAATTGAATTAATATAAATATTTAATGAAAATAAATGATGAATTTTTTGGTTTGAAGGATAATACAATCGAATATTCTTGAAGATTTTAAAGTTGTGAGTATATATTCTTTCTATATTAATATACGCATGCATATTACCTCCTTTTTTCCATAAATGAAAAATAACATTTACCCGTTAAATTTGTTAGTTGTTCAATCGATTCATCTTATTTATTGTGATTGAAATTGATATATAAACAAATATTTTTTTTCTTCCATTAATTTTAGTAAAGAAATCCATGACGTAAAATAAAATAAAATAAAGTCAGTATCTACTTTTTTTCTCAATATTTTTTATATTTACGGTAAATATTAAATATAGAAAAGAAAAAAAAATAATATTAATTATTATCACTTTTATTTATTTACATTCATAATTAAATTTAATATAATTATAGTAAGTCTCTATAATTATAACAATTTATATCTGTTACATATATAGCAATTATATTATATATAATTATATATCTCCTCTTTTATATATACTTAGCAAGTATTTCTATTTATATAATCTACTTAATATATTAAAATTAGGTTTTTTCTCAACTAATGAGAGTGAGGTATGAATTTCTCATGAATTCATTTTTCCTCCAAAATGAATGCATTTAATGAATAATGCATAATTATACTAATTTAAGAAAATATCCTTATTATAATTATATAAAATCCATATTTAATACATTATTAAACTACTTATCAATTATCAATCGAAAATATTTTTAATAATAATAATAATAATAATAATAATATACTTCTACTTAATATACTAAAATTGTATTTTTTCCTAATTAATTGAAGTGATGTGTCAATTTTTTATAAATTCATTTTTCTTCTAAAATGAAAGCACTATTCTCTCTTCTAAATGTATTTTAGAAAAATATCTTTATTATATTTATATTACAATTAACATTTAATGAATATTGGATGATTATACTAATTTAGAAAAATATATTTATTATAATTATATAAAATTAATATTTAATGCATTATCAACTAATGAAAGCGAGGTGTCAATTTTTAATGAATTTATTTTCTCTCCAAAATAAAAGTACTATTCTCTCTTCTAAATTTATTTTAGAAAAATAAAAATTCCATGTTGAATATAGGTGGCAAGTTAAAAAAAATAAGCAAGTTAATGGAATCAAATCATATTTCTATAACATATATAAAAATGTATATTTTTATTATATAAAAATTGAATTTTTGTACTTCATGATGGGCGTGGGATACTTCTTAGCGTGTTTCTTAATTTATTTTTTATAACTCATTGAATACAATTTATTACAGTAAATTAATTATATCAACTAATTGATTTGATTAGGTATTTAAATATCACACGATTTATTATAATTTATATCAATCAAATAATTGTAATTTATTATATCAATTATTTTAATTCATTAATTTATAAGGTACATAATAACATAAATGATTTGTTACTTATACTGATTAAATACAATAAATACATATTAATTTAGTTAAAAAAATCATTGTCTCCTATGTTTTCTATTTATTTTTTTTAATTCATTAAATCCAATCAATTATAATAAATTAATTATATCAACTAATTAATTCAATCAATTATTTTCTAATTTATTTTTTTGAATTCAATAAATCAAATAAAATTAATTATACTAATTATTTGTATCGACTAATTGATTTGGTTAATTCTTAAAAATATTTTTATTTAATTTATTTTATTTATTTAAATATAGCTAATTAGTTATTTAATTTTTTTAGGATAAATATTAAATTCTATTTCTAATATAAAAATACAAACTTTTATTCCTTCTGTTTTTATTTTACCACTATAAAAATACTAGAAGAAAATATTATTCATTTACCAATTACTCTTTCGTTGGGTAGCTTTTACAACAATTCTTTTTCTTCCTATGAGGCGTCGTCACAAGGTAACTATCATGGACACAAATCAGCACACACTCTTCAACTCATGTGCTTATCATTCAGATCAATATATGATATATTATCCATTAAGTATTTATAGACCATGGTGTTATCATGTATACGTAAATAAAAAAAATCCGTAAAAAATCCGTAATTAAGCTTAAGTTATTTACCTATTTGTGTGGTATATTGTAGTGTGAAATTACTTTTAATTTGTGTTGTGCAATGATATTATGGTTTAATTTAAGCTTTTATTTTAGAATTGTGTTACGATTTTATCTCATCATTTTCTCTTAGATATTAAGTTGATGTATTTTTATTTATTATTATTGAAGCGGATGTGATATAAAATTTGTAAAAAGAAAAAAAAACTCACATTCAATTTATTTTATTGTAGTTTTCTATTCTTTTATTTCTTTTTTATTTTTTGTATTCATTTATTTTTTTAATATCATATAATTTATTATAATTTATACCAATTAATTAATTATAATTCATTATATCAGTTAGTTTAATTAATTAATTTATAATATACATGATAAAATAGATCATTTGTTACTTATACGTTTATTTTTCTAAAATCTAAATCTGAATTATTAATATTTTCAGTTTTTGTTATGAAGAAAATATTATTAATAATGAATAATAATTAACCACTCATACTTTTGATCAAAGTATTTGGATAGTTTTTATATTTATTAATATTAATTATTGATTATTTTTTCATAAATAAATTATATTATAATTTTATGTTAAAGTCATTCTTCTATTTGCTTTTACTAATTTATTATCTAACTATTATATAAAATTAAAACCGTATTAATAAATTTAATATTAAAATTAATTTGATTTTTTATTATTTAGAGTGTTTTTAGAGCAATAATTTTATACTCTTTTTTTTTTTAGTTTCATTTTGAATTTTAATTTAGTACACAAAGGTAGTGAAATTCCATTGATACTGAAATAAAGTTACAAAAGGGTCCATAGGGTAGAATAAGTAAAATAATGTGATACCCACATTGCAACATCTAAATAAAACAACTTAGAATCTAAAATGTTTATCTTTCTCTTTCTCGCCGTCTATTATATTATCTATTATATCTATCTATTCTATTATATAAAAATCGAATTTTTACCTTTAATGATAGAATCAACATAACATGTTTCTACTTTATTTTGTTTAACTCATTAAAAATAATTCATTATGATGAATTAATTATATCAACTAATTGATTTGAATAGATATTTAAGTATCACACAATTTAAAATTAGGTATATTAATTATTTGATTTAATTTTTATGATATATAAATTTAAAAAATAAATTAAAATAAGATAATTTATTACTTATTTAAATTGAATACAATAAATATAAATTAATTTAGTTAAAATTTTACTATTTTCTAATCTTCTATACATAAAAATGACAAAACAAAATTATAAAAATAATATTTTTATCATTTTTGTTATTTTAATTTAATTTTTTTTTGCTTTTTTATGTATAATTTTATTTTATATTAACTTTGTTTATTTAATAATAAAATATACTCATATTACTTCTATCATATAATAATATATTTTTCTCCTATATTAATCGAAGAATTTTAATAGTTATCAACTACATCTAATAGAATAACTAAGAAGTGAGAACTACGAGAAGTTAAACCTAGGTTCAAAATGTTGAAACAAAGAAAAGAAAACGGTGGATATATGATTAGAGAAAAATGTATAATAATGACAAAATATACTAAAATTGAATTTTTTCTCCAACTAATAAAAGTGAGGTGTTAATTTCTCATGAATTCATTTTTTCTCTAAAATGAAATCATTATTTTATTTTCTAAATTTATTTTAGAAAAATATATTTATCATAATTATATTACAATTAACATTTAACGAATAGTGCATGATTATACTAATTTAGATAAATATTTTTATTATAATTATATAAAATCAATATTTAATACATTATCAACTAATAAAAGTGAGGTACAATTCCTCATGAATTCATTTTTCCTCCAAAATGAAAGCACTATTCTCTCTTCTAAATTATTTTAGAAAAATATCTTTATTATAATTTTATTACAATATTACAATTAGCATTTAATGAATAATACATAATTATAATAATTTAGAAAAATAAAGTCCAGTAATTTATCTTCCGACTGCACATGTGTGTAGAATAACTTTTAAGAAGGAGTCATGTACAGTAAATACGGTCGATGATTGTAAAATTGTATGCTAACATTGATATAATATTATTTTAAGTATATGTTTTGCAGGCATCAAAGAAAAGTGTTGAGTTGTTTTTTAGTAGATTTAAATTATTTATTGTTTATTAGAGAATTTTGTGCATTAGAATTCTCTAATAATTTATTATTTATTTTGAGTTAATTTTGATATGTTCTTACTTGACAGTAAATTAACATATAAAAATTTGTTGGTGGGTCTAAGTATTATTAAGTTATTTATGGTCACATTGAGTATATATGTTTGATTTATTGATGAAAGTAGATTACTAAAACCAATTAATAACTATTTTAGGATTAATATATTTAACACTAGATTAAGAAAAACAAATAAATCATAACATATTATATTTTTATTAATCAAATTATTATAATTTAAATTAATCTTAAAAAAATAATTTAAAATTATAATTTTAATCTTATCACGTACCATGCATGGGTTAATACAAGTTTAAATAACAACTTTAATCTTATCACGTGTATGGCATGGCACGGGTTAATTGTTCTTCATTTTGAGCTGATTTTGGTATTTTCTTACTTCACAGTAAACCAACATATAAAATTTTGTTGGTAGATTTAAGTATTACTAGATTATTTATGGTCATATTGAGTATATATGCCTGATTTATTGAAAAAAGTAGATTAAATAACTATTTTATAGTTAATACAATTAACACTATATTAAGAAAAGAAAAACAACGCATACAAGTTATTCTTTTATTAATTAAATTATTATAATTAAAATAAAATTTAACATAACATCTTAAAATTATAATTTCAATCTTATCACGTGCATGGCACGGGTGATTAAACTTGTATATATATATATATGGTCAATAAATTTATTATTTTTTTAAATATTTAATCAATTTTAGATATTAAAATTTATAAATTTTAAATTTATTATTTTAATAATAACAGTTATTGATTTTTTTAACATTTTTTGAAATAAATTACCAAAACAAAATGCTAAAAAACTCACAATTTATTATTTTTATTCAACAATTAATTAACAATATTTAAAAATATAAACTAAAAAATAATCATTCACAATTTTTATATGAAAATAATAATTACATATCATTATTAAATAATTAAATTATTAATTAATAATTTTTAACAGGGATGTTACACATCCATTTAACTCTCTTGTGAGCTTCATGCTATTTGGAGAGGGCTTGTTATGGCTTGGGATTGCGAGTGTAAAGAGGTCATATGTGAAACTGATAATCTTGATGCATTTCTTCTTGTTTCGCGAGGCACAACCAGCATGATTACGAATGACTCTGATCTGTTTGGCAAAATCAAAGAGATGCTTCAGCGCAATTGGACAGCTACTTTAGTGCTCATCCAGCGTACAGCAAACAGAGCGGCTGATTTAATGGCTAAGACTGCTGCTTTAAACAAGCAGGTGTACCTAGAGTGGTTACAATTCCCTAATAATTTAGACATTATTATTAGAGAGGAGTGCTACTCTTTCTCTTAGGTGTTTTTTCTTTGTGTTATATTCAGTCACCAAAAAAAACCATGTAATCAAGTTGGCCCAACAAAAAAAAAATCAAATACCATTAAATGAAACGTGAAATACACGCGCCCAACACACACGAAACCGCTCTTACTCAACGCTTCTTCTCCCTCACGCTTCTTCATCTTCTCTCGCGCTTCTTCTTTGCCTTCTTCTTCGCGTTCCTTTTTCTCCTTATTCTCCTCCTTTTTCGCGTTCCTTCTTCTTCACGTGTTTTCTCCTTATCGTCATTCTTTTGTTGTTGTTGTTGCTGTATTTTTTTGTTTTTTTTCTCTTTCTCTCTGGTGAAGAAGTAGAAGGTGAGGAAGAAGAGTTTTAAATAGTGCAGAATGAACCAAACACAGTACTCATGGTGAACCGAACATAGTACTCATGGTGAACTGAATTGAGTTGAATTGAATTGATAATATGTAAATTGTAGGCAGAGTTATTTGAATTTGATTTTATATAATGGATTATATTTCGTTCACTCAGTACTATACAATTGTTTCACCATGAGTACTGTGTTCGGTTCATTCTACAGAAAGCTGTTTGAATTTGATTTTATATAATGGATTATGTTTCGTTCACTCAGTACTATACAATTGTATTGTGTTTGGTTTACCATGAGTACTGTGTTCGATTCACCATGAGTATTGTGTTCGGTTCATTTTGCACTATTCAAAACTCTTCTTCCTCATCTTCTACTGCTTCTTCACCAGAGAGAAGGATGAAAAGACAAAAAAATACAGCAGCAACAACAACAAAAGAATGACGATAAAGAGAAAACACGTGAAGAAAAAGGAACGCAAAAAAGGAGGAGAAGGAGGAACACAAAGAAGAAGGTGAAGAAGAAGACGCTCCGTGCGTAAACGAGCGTGAAAAGAAGAAGAAGAAGAAGAAAAAGGTTTACGTTGCAGCAGAAGGTTTACGTTGAGTAAAACTTTAGATTGCAGCACGTTATATGTAGCGCGTGTATCACAAACGAGTGAGGGTGGGGGACGCGTGTGTGGAGGAAATTACTTGATTAACAACCATGTAAAAAATTCATGGATGCAGAGCTTTTTCAAATTTTTAATTATTAATTTTAGGTGAATATTCACTTTATTTTACTAAAAGCGTATATATTAATTGGTGGGTACTCCCATGAAGATATTATAATTGTCTTCATGTGATGATTTTTCTTTTTGATCCTTAGATGATAGATTGTAGGGTTAGATTTTGATATGTTATAAAAGTGTTGTTTTTATTTGAAATGTGGCCAAATTAATAAATCACACTTTTATACAAAGTATCTTCATAAAAAGATGTTTTTTGCATCTTCATTTGAGTAGCTGCCATATTAATTTAGTACAGTTTTTGGTTAAATGCAGACCCTTCCAATTCCAAACGAGTGAAAACTCTTTAATAATCTCCTACACTTTCAAACACTTGATGGTGCTTGTCTTGAGTTTTCCGATACTTAAGACCTCACAAGTTTCCAAAGCATATAACAATCCAAGACAAAAAGTTACATCAAAGGGAGGCAAACAAAACATAGGAATTCATTCTTGGTAATTAAATAAGCTTATTGTGAAATACATACACTGTAATATAAGGGGAACATAATAATGTTATTAATGAAGTGGAATAATTCATGCAGAGTACTTATTAAGAAGCTAGTGAAGCAAGAACCCTGCGGGGTGTATTGCATGGTCTTCGAGCATGAAGAACAGCCAAGTTATCAATGATGAGAACATCACCTTTCTTCCATGGAATCGCAACACATTCCTCCTCCATTATTCTCAGGCAATCACTCACCGCACCGTCCGGTAGTGGCTGCCCATCACCGAAGGTCACAGGCTTTGATGGATCATCCCATCCCACCATAGTATGGAACCACACCTTGCATTCCCTCCTCTCATCATACCTCACACCTTCCACTGGCCCTATTATCATCTTCGCTCCTCCCTCCTCCAACCATTCCAACTTCATCCCCATTTCATTCGCCCTGCATTTTTCCAATTTCAATTTTGAATGACTGAATTAGTGAAAACTGTGAATATTAAACCACTCTTCTACCTTAACCTACAACAATAAAAACGTCTTATGGCTCACAAATTTAACCCAACAGAATACACATTGTGTGAAACGTTTTTATTGTTGTCACGGGCTAAGTTAAAAAAGTGGTTTAACAGTGAAACTAGTTAATTAGTAATTACCTCTGTTGGGCTAGGGTTTTGTCTGTGGTGTTGAAGTTTGACTTCCAGCCACGGCCAATTGGAGAAGAAGTGTCGTCGTCGTCACCTAAGAACCTTGTGTACAACAAGCCATGCTTCTCTAACCGCTCAACGAACTCAGGCTGCGCCTTCTTCATCTTTTCGTACACAAGGTTACTCAGAACTATTGGAGTCTCGCCGCCACTTCCAGGCTGAGGCTCTACTTCACAGAAGAAGAACAGTTTGGAAGGAAACTCAGGAACCAGGGCCATCTCGTGGTGGAAAGCGATGTTCTGCTCCGGCGGGGACTCATTGGCGGTGTACACACGCCCTACAACTTTGGAGCGTGGTGCGGAGATACTCGCCAGGCGGAATTCGTCGTAGCCGAAGGCCTCAACGACGTCGTTGAAGTCGGAGGGGGTGTTCAGCTGGAATCCCCTCAGAAGCAGAGCACCAGATTCCGCAAGAAGCGAATCCAGCAACTGTTTATGAGATTCTATGAGTTGCTGCGGAGATGGAGAAGGAGAAGAAGAAGGAGTCACGACGGCTGGGAATCGAGCTCCGCCGTGAAGGTTCCTCTGCTGTGGAACCTCAATTTCCACCACCAATCCCTCTGAAAACCTCATCCTTCGCTTTCTTCGTTAATCTTTTTTTTAGTAAAAAATATTAGTTGATGAATGGGTAATTAAAGTGTTTCCCAACTTGTTTAATTAATTAATTAACTTGACTCACTACTAACTTTAGTTACGGTAGGTGTATGATATTGACTGCCAAAGTTGTTTATCTTTACCTGTCACATCACTTAAAATTTTAAATATTTTTTGGTGTGTATACAATTTCTTTCATAATATTTTAAAATTTAAATAATTAATGTATTTATTGTTAAACATTTTTCACGTTTATAACTGAAAATATTAGCCTTTTAAATTTTTTTTTCTAAATTAGTTGTTTCTTTTTGGTTATATATAATTACTAAAATTATTAAATTTTAGTTAAAATATAATTAATTAGAAGAGTCAAATATGAATTGATTAATAAATTGTTAAACTAAAACATAACATTTAAATTTTAATTAGTAATTTTTTTAACTAACACATGCTTTGAAAAAGAGAAAGTAATATAATACTATATATCAAGGAGAGTGGGTAAAGTAGCTTTTCTTTTTCACGTGTATATGCTTACACTAAAGAAGATCTGAGAATGATTCGCTTGAATTGGCAAATCCTTTTAGTGGGACATAGCTCTTGTCCTCTTTTCATGTTCTTATATGTAGGTGCTGTTATCAAAATTACCAACTTAATTCTTTAATTTACAATATCACAAAACACGAAAAGCCCTTGAATGACCGATGATACTTTAGGCTTTTTTACATATATAAACATTTAAAAAAAAAAATCAATATTACATGATTTTCGTTCTTCTTTAATTTATATAATTTTTAAAATTTGTTATCTTAAATATTTTTAAAAATACTTATTTTTAAAAAATAATAAGCATAAACACATAATTTTTTTTATAGGAATTTATATTTTTAAAAGACAAACATTTTTTGAAAAAGTTTTACCAAGCTCCAAGCTCCAATGTTGTGTTTATTTTTTAGAACAAGACAAAATACTGACAACAAGATATAAATAATAAAAATATAAAATTTTGTGTTTTTATATTTTATTTGGTGATAAATTAAAATAATTTAATGTCTCACTATCTGTCCATATAAACAAACCCAACCCAAATGACCTACAACCTTGGCCTTTTATACTCACTCACTCATCCATCACTATTCTCGAACCTCACCCCACCCGGTTATCCATCAAGAAATTTATCGTATTCAATGTCCTTTTTTTTTGGTGTCTTGTCGGATTCAATATCTATTGTTTTAAAATAGTTAAATAAACCCAATGAGAGAGGTTCTAGCCAATCCCCTAAACTGGGCTTAATAAACGAGGCGGCCCATCATGCTTCCGTGATTGGATTTGGTTAAGAAGGCCTGCTAAAGCTCCTACTTGTTTTGGGCTTTTATGATCAGTAATGAGCAATAATAATTCATCCACACTCTTAAATAGAATTTCGATACTTAAAGCTTAGGCCCATTATCTTACCAAACAAAAAAAATTTGAGACGAATTAATTCTTCGTTTAGGAAATATAATGAGAAAAAAAAATAATTCATACACATAAAAAAACATGTTGCAATATGCAAAAATAAAAAATAACACATAATTTGGAACTGTTCTTATGGTGCTGCTACCAAGAACTATGTATCCAACACCAGTTTCAGAGTGAAATCCATTCACGGAGGCTTTGTCAATGACTTGGTGATGGATGCTCTATTGCCTAAGACCAATCACTGGGCAAGAACTGCTTCTGTTATATCACTGAGGTTGTTCTGTGGCTGCTCAAGTGGACTCTGGAACTATCTGGTGAGTTATGTAATCAGAGATGGGGATAGCATTGAAGCAGTGAATGCCATTGACAATCCTGATAATGTCATTGTTGGTTGTCTGTTTTATATACCTCTCAATTCAAGTGAGTGGTGATTCTCCTTCAACTGCATAGAATAGAATAGCCATGCATGAATAGAACAGACACTTTTATTTGATTGATTCATGTAATGAACATTTTTGTATTCCATGTTACTGCATTGCAGTTCCTGGAGAGCCTTATCATCATTATTGGAATAATGACACTCCTTCAGTTCCTGTCCCTTCACCATCTTTTGATAATTTTTCAGGTATAGTTTAAGTAAGGATATAATAAATGACTTGTGTATCTTAACTGTTTGAAGTTTGAACCATACAATATGATTGTCTGTGAAGTAATTGTAAAGATGCACTTTTTCTTTTACAGCTGATCAAGTCAATCATAATGACAATGTGGCCTCTGGATGGATCATTGGGGGCTTAATGGTTGGATTTTTCTTATCATATTGAGCATTATTCTTGTATTACTCTGACCCTAAGATCATCAAAATGTATTGCTGAAGCAAGTAATCAAGTAAAAGATGATGAGGAAGGAAAGATATCTCATAAATTACATATTCATGGGAATCCAAGTTTCTTTTGTGGTTCTGGAGGGTACATGTGTGGCAAAAGTACTTTGGACGAGGAGCGAGACGATGGTGAATCCAGCAATCTCCAAATTACAGTTTCAAAACCTTCAAGTAATCAACCTCACATTGGATTCTCCACTATACACATGTTCAGGAGGCTATGCATAACTTATATTTGTTACTGCAGCTACAAGACCTGATATATTTGGCATGGAGAAGCCTATAGTTTTAGCATACTAAAGAGATTTTTGGCGCAACTAATGGTTTCGCTAATTCAAATCTGCTTGGACACAGAACAGATGGTTCTGTTTACTATGGTCTATTCAGGGACCAGGTTTGTGGCTAGGTTACTAAATCTGTTCATAGGGAAGTTATGATTTTCATACTGTTTCTGATATGCATGTAAATCCTTCTAGGAAGTTGCTATCAAAAGGATGACAACTGCACACACTAAAGAATCTATGATAGAATTGAAAGCTATGTGCAGGGTTCATCATGCTATCCTGGTAATTTCACTGTTGTTCAAAGTAAATTATATGCTTTGATTTTGGAGCTAAATGCTTGGCATTTCTTTACTTCGTTCAAGGTAGAATTTATCGGTTATGCAGCCAGTCATGATAACGAGATTTTCTTGATTCTCAATATGCTCAAATGGGTTTACTCAGAAGCCATTTATAAGGGTAACATCGTGAAGATGCTTTGATGTTTGTCATGTATATAAATTCACCTTCAAATTGAAAATGATTCACACACAAACATTCCTCTAAAATATAGAGTTAAAGATCCTTCATTTTTTGTTCTTGGTTACAGGTCATTTGCCGCTTTCTTGGATCATCAGGGTTCAGATTGCGCTTGATGCTGCTAGGGGCCTTGAATACATACATGAGCATGCAAAAGCTCATGATGTCCATCAAGATATCACCACAAGCAACATTTTACTTGCTGCTTCCTTTAGAGGCAAGGTAACACCAAAACATTTCTCTATGCCATATGATTTTCTTTTTCATTTTGATTTTCTCTAATTGTCAGATCTCTCCTTCTCTCTTTGTTTCTAGATATCAGATTTTGGGTTCGCAAAACTTATAGCTAAAGGAAATGTTGGAGAAGCTGCAACAAGAAAATTTGCTACTTCATATGGATATCTTGCTCCAGAGTAATTAAGTAATTTACATCCAGACACTCAACAGGCACAATCATTCAAAGTGAATTGAAATGATTACAACTTTTAAAATCTTAATATTGTGCAGATTCTTGGGAGATGGCCTTGCAATGACTGAGAGTGATGTCTTCGCATTTGGAGTTGTTCTTTTTGAGATCATATCAGGGAAGGAGGCCGTTATTCAAACTGAAGGTGTGGCGACAAATAATCCTGACAGACGTTCCATTGGCATCTGTTGTAAGTTCTGCTTTCAGTAAGATGTAACTGTTAAGTAAAGATAGTGTACCTCAGTAATCACAACATGACATTTCAAGGTGTGTGTTTGTTTTTCAGCTTTAGTTTTTAGAACTTCATTAGCAGTTGTCTCAATGCAGATGGTTTCCATTCTTAGGAGCACTTCAAGCCTGAGAGACAACATTGGTCCTAGCATGATGAATCTGTATCCTTATGATAATGTATTTAAGGTAAGTGTGTTTCTCCTTTTTCCAATCTTGTACTCATGACCCGTTAAGGATATTTTGTCTTTTACCTTAGAAAATTGAAGGTTCTTCATCTCAATATGATCCAAAAAACTGTAATTTCTCAAAATTTCACCCCACAAGTTTGTTGTTTGCATAGATGGCCATGCTTGCAAAACAATGTGTGGAGGATGACCCCATCTTACAACTCTAGCAGGGAAGAGCCAAGTTTTCAGTGGCCTAATTCTGGGGAGATAATTAACAAAGCAAGAATTTCTTTTTTCTCATATCCATTGGATCAGCAACTTGTCATGGAGTTGGTGGTTCAACACCTTTGTCCATTGCCCTGAGTTTAATCTTATAATTTGTCACAGATGATCCTTTTTCTTGGCAGGAATATGTAACAATGCAATTTTTACCTACTGATCTCGTAATTGTTTTTGACAATTTTTTAAGTTAAAATGCAATACTGATCCACCATTTTCCAGGATCTTGGTAAATAATACACCTTCATATTGACGTGAGACTACAAATATTAAATACATTAATGGGTGTCACAGATAGTGGAATATTGTGATACATCATAGCTAATATCAAAATACAACCTTATTTAACAAGCGAAGCTAACACCCTGCGTGGTGGAATGAATGATTTACGAGAATGAAGAACAGCCCAATTATCAATCAAGAGAACATCTCCTTTCTGCCATGGAATAGCAACAGATTCTTCCTCAAGTAGTTTGAGACAATCATAGACTACATCAGAGGGTAATGGCTGGCCATCACCAAAGGTAACAGCCTTCACAGGATCATTCCTTTCATCCTCCCAGCCAGTGTATGCAGCCACCATGCTATTGAACCATATCTTCCGGTTTCTGCTCTTATCATACTTCACTGCTGGGATTGGACCCATGATTGTTTTCACCCCATCTTCCAACCACTCCAACTTCATTCCCAGTTTAGTAGCCCTGCAAGAGTCTCATTCATATGAGCTATGCATGTTCCACAAAATAAGGCAAATTTATGGCATGATTTGAAAAAAGATGAAACCTTTGCTCAGCTATGGTCTTATCTGAGGTCAAGAAGGTTGATTTCCAGCCACGGCCAATTGGAGAAGAAGGGTTATCATCTTCACCTAAGACCCTTATGTACAACAATCCATGCTCCTCTAACCGCTCAACGAACTCAGGGTACCTCTTCTTCATCTTTTCATACACAACATGGCTCAGAACTATTGGTGTCTCACCTCCACTCGCAGGCTCCACTTCACAGAAAAAGAACAACTTTGAAGGAAATTCCGGAACCTGTTCCACAAAACCCCACCAATTAAGAGAAAGATTGCAACTTTATACAAAAAAAATACTGAATTTCAGGTGAAATGAAGTAGCACCTTACCTGGGCCATTTCATGGTGGAAAGGGATTTTCTGATCGGGTGGGGACTCATTGGCGGTGAAGACACGACCAACAACGTTGGTGCGAGGGGCGGCGCCACCAACGTAGGGAAGCTCGTCGTAGCCGAAGGCTTCGACGACGTCGTTGAAGTCGGAGGCGGTGTTGACGGTGAATCCCCTAAAAAGCAGAGCACCCGATTTCAGAAGCAACGATTCTAAGTAGGGCTTATGGGCTTTAATGGAGCGCGTAAGTGGAAGAACAGTTGCTGAAGAAGGAGGAGGAGAGAGTACAGCCGGGAAAGAAACTCCATCGAAAAGCTTCTGCTGAGGAACCTTAATTTCCACGAACGACTCTGCCGCCGTCACTGCCATGGTTTCTTCCCGCGATCTACTTAGTTAGTTAGATAGGTGGGTAGTTTTATTAATAAAATAAATATTAATAATTAATAATAAAAATAAGAGAAAATGACAAATAGGTCCCTAATTTTTTGTCCTGCGAACATTTTTGTTCCTGATCATTAAAAAATACTTTAAGTATCTGACCTTCACAAAACTTGGACGGATCAGTCTCTGAAGGGGACATTTAGACGGAAGGACTGATCCGTCCAAATTTTGTGAAGGTCAGTAACTTAAAAGTTATTTTCAATAGTCAGAGACAAAAATATCTGCAAAAGGTTAGGAATCTATTTGTAATTTTCTCTAAAAATAATAATCCTCCACGTGGACGGAAATTGCAACCAGATTCATCGTAACTCATAAGTCACCGGATAATGTAAGTACGTAACATAACAATTGGGCTATTGGGCCTCTCTTCATCAAAGGCCCATTTCAATCCCAAAAAAAAGTTCATACTTAATCTAATTATGTTAAATTAATAAAATACAAATTATAGTTAAATCGTATTTGCTGGTCGTTTTTTTTTTGCCGCAGCTGCAGAATCATCAAGGTTTAAACCCTAACGAACTGAAACTCTTTCTTTCTCGTTGTGAATTCTAAAGCCCTAAAGTAACAGTGGTTGAGAATGGCGGAACCGAGTGAGTTGAGTCGCTACATTGAGTCATACGTCGATTCTTCTTCGACTCCAGCTCAACAGGTTCAATTCCTTTCAGCTAATAATTATTTCATCTCTGCTTTTTAATCAAAACAGTTGTTTTCTGTTGAATTGTTGGTGATGATGATGATGATGATGATGCTCATGTTAATGCAGGCTGCTAGTTTGGACTCAGTTGGGTGTCTTGTGAAATCTGATTCCTTAACTCTGGAAGTTCTGGTGTGTTTCACTTCCTTAACAAATGAAAGTAAAATAAAAAATATACATTTTTTCATGCATCAGTTAATTTGTGTCTTTTCTTGTTTTCCGTCTGTTTCAAAATTCAGGTTCGAGAGTTGCAGATGTATTTGACAACAACAGATAATGTTATTCGTGCAAGAGGTGCGTTTTTGCTTAATTTTCCAGGTTGCTATTGTTTTGCATGCAGCGTAGCAAGCAATTCTTCTGAATAGGATTCCAGTAGGAAGCTACTTCATTCTGATCACTGCCCCAACAACTGATATGGCAGTTGATTGAGCTTTTCTCTATCTTAATGTATATGCTAAGGTTTTGTAGAAATTCACTTCTGTATATTTATGTGTATTTCATACACATTCTAACAGGTAGCGTTGACGAACGCGCATGTGTGTGTATGGATGTGCATTATCTTTTACTAGTTTAATCTTCAAAATAATCTTCAGTACATGTCTGTGTCTCTTGGAAAACTTCAGGAATCCTGCTTCTAGGTGAGGTGCTTAAGCGTATTGAGTCGAAACCTCTTGGCAGTGCAAATATACATACCTTGGTTGTGTTCTTCAAGGACAGGCTGGTCAGTATGAATATTTCTTCTTAAAGTTTTTTGTTTGAATTTCTTTTTAATTGAGTTTTTTCGCTTCCCTGTCAAAATTATTCTAATTTGTTTCTGTCAATGGATTTCTTACTTCATCTGTTGATTGGATTGAGACAATTTCATGGTTTTGATTGGGATTTTGATGCTTTGTTTATAAGCTATATAATTACTGAGACAAATTTTCATGGTATTCTCTGATTACCATGAGCAATATAATATTGTTCATGATCAGGCAGATTGGAGAGCACTACGAGGTGCACTTATTGGTTGCTTGGCACTAATAAGGAGAAAAAGTGTGGTGGGGATGGTAACTGGTACTGATGCCAAAGCCATTGTTCAGTCCTTTCTAGAGTATGTTCAAGTTCAGTCCTTAGGACAGTATGACAGGAAGGTAAATTATTGTTACAGCTAGAAAGCAAATACTTCCTTCTGCTCAATGAATTAGAATTTTCCAAAGATGAAAAATACAGTAAATTCTCTATGGAATAATTCCAGAAAAAGAACGCTTGTTGAAAAGAAGTCGAACTGATCATATACTGGCTTAAATTTTGTTAACTAACCTTTTTTATATTGGGTGCAAAACCCTTTTCTAATGCTAATTATTTTTATTGGGATTTTTTTCCGTGATTCCCCTTTATTAATTGCATCTAAGCTATATAATGCACTCCACTGTTAACCTCGTTTTTTATTTTCTCCTGCAGCTATCCCTTGAACTACTTGATTGTCTGCTAGAACGCTACTCCGACGTGCTTGCTTCACTGGTAGTCCTAGCTTCTCTAAACTTCTATAAGGCAATATATGACCGGAGTTTCTAAGAGTAAATAGCCATTTTAGCACCCGAAAGATTCAGTTTTTGACAAAACGGACCTTAATATTTATTTTTGACAAAATGACTCCCGAAAAATATATTCCGTTTGACAAAGTAATCCAAACATTTGGTCAATGGTTAATTTATTTAGTCAACTGTTAACTTATTATAAAATTACTAATCTACCATTTATTCTCTCTCTCTCTCCACTTATCAGTTTATTACTACCCCATCATATTACCATTGCAACAGTTTCCATCAACAACCCAACAATGACACCAATCTTCCCAAAACGGAAAAACACCACTGCCAATCCCATTTTCTTTGTTTCTCCCATCGCGGCTGCCATGACCTCTCCTCTCTCTCTCTCTCTCTCTCTCTCTCTCTCTCTCTCTCTCTCTCTCTCTCTCTCCTGCGGCCAACCACAACCACTGCAAGAGAACCTCCACTTCTTCTGTCGTTGCCATAGTCGGTCCTGCAAGTGGACCTCCACTTCATCGGCAGGCTCTCCTCGCGACTCATCATTGCCTCTCTCTAATCATCAGTCGCATCGCTGTGCTTCGTTGTCACCTCGTGTTTTATCATCTCCCACTTTCGTTTTGAGAATGTTATAGAGCGAACTTGATTGAAACTAAATTCTCCAAAACCCACACCTTTTTTCATTTTCTATTCCACCCACAAAACAACCTTATTTTTCTTTCTTATCAGGTATTTCTTCATCTTTTTTCTTGTTTTTCGTCTTCTTTTTCTATCCATTTTTGAATTGTTCATCGTTCTCTATTGAAATTCTGGATCAAGATCTGTTCTTGGTTTCTCTGTAGCCTGCGATTATGGATATCTAATTTCACAACACCTCACACTACTCTTTATTGTTAGGATTTATTGTGTTTTTCCCCTATTTGATTATTGAATTAGATTTGATCATCCATTATTTCATTATTGTGAAATCAGTTTTTGAGACTTTGTTTTGTTCCTTTGTTCATTGCTATTTGGGAGTTTTCTGGTTGATTTAGGAGTGATTATTAGGTTAATATTTTACTCATTTTGGTTGATGCAATGGAGAATTGGAGATCGATTATGGTGGTGGAGGAAGCGGAGGTGGGGGCAGGGGGAGGATGTGCGGTGATGTAGGTGAAGGATGGAGGAATGGTGCTAGGTAATGGTGAGAAAGAGTGTGGGTAAATTTGTAATTTTATAAGAAAAGTGAAGGATAAATTAGTACTTCAATGAAAAATTTAAAGTTGACTAGGTAAATTAACCATTGACCAAACATTTGGGTCACTTTGTCAAATGTAATATATTTTTTGGGGGTCATTTTGTCAAAAATAAATGTTGAGGTCCGTTTTGTCAAAAAATGAATCTTTCGGGTGCCAAAATGGCTATTTACTCATTTTCTAATAAATGGCTAAATCTAAACAGCAAAAACTTTGAAGCAAAATATTAGTTGGACTGGTCTTTTTCAGTTTTTTTTTTTCGTTGATTAAAACTGTGACGTATCATGTTTTAGGTCATCAACATATAGTTAAATATTATATAAATTATTAAATTGACCATGTTGAATCGGCTATATTATACCCTTCTTTGATTATACTTCCGTTTTCTTCCATTTAGGGCAGATTAGACAAATTTCGTTTGATTTATATCTAATTGCTTAGATTTGTTGCTTCTTGCAACCAAAGTATATTACCACCCATTTCATTATATAGTAACTGTTTTTTATAATTGAGTGTCAATTGATGTGTTTTAAAATATGGTTATTTTAGTGTTTTTGGACTTTATGTACTGTATAATTTGTATATATGAGACTCTTTCTTTTTCTGAGTAGTGCATGAATTTTGGTATTTACTTAATTCAATATTTTTTAATATACTGAAAACATTGAGATACAAAATATTCAAGTTCAATAGGAGAGGATAAGATATCCTACTAAATGGAATGAACATATGATGGCAAATATGTGACTTAAATTATGCAATCCCAAAGTAATCTATGTAAGCTATTATTTAAATTCGTAATTACAAGACCTTGGTTCTTCACTCTCTTGCAGGGCGAGGAACTTATTTATGGAATTTGTGAAGCTGTGGATGTAGAAAAGGATCCAGAGTGTTTAATGCTCATTTTTCATATTATTGAGACTGTCGGAAAATTATATCTTGATCCATCTGGTCCAAATACAAACTTCGTTGAAGAAATTTTTGATATTTTAGAAGCCTACTTTCCTATTCACTTTACACACGTAAGTCTCTAATCTTTTGCATATTTCTCCCAATTGAATATCTTCTATAATGCTTACTCATTTCCATACATCATTAAGCATATATGTTCCAGACAATGTTTTTAGTACTAATATGAGTGGTTATATTGTGTTACATTGGAGACTGACAAGATGGACATTCTATTTGTATTCTGACTGTTATTTATTTGTAATCTGGATTTCTGTTTCTCTACCAGCCAGTGGGTGATGATGCTCATGTTCAAAGAGATGATCTGTCAAGAGCTTTGATGGTAAGTGGAACTTCATTCGAAGTTTATGGTGGTTTGTCTTACCTGTTTTATTTTCTCACAGTACTTGTTATTTTCAATTATTTTGGGAGATCCCTTGGTCCTATTATGTTTGCTTTACCCAAAAAGAGGAAATACAAATTTTCTTGCATTTATATTATAACTATCTATACTAAGTCTTCATTTCATGCAACTTGGTTGCTTGTCATCCTCAACTAATGGAATGTTTGTAATATTTTATCTTTCATTCAAAAACTGGCTAGGATATGCTATTCAGTTGTTATATTACTTTCCTGCAGGCTGCATTCTCTTCCACACCTCTTTTCGAGCCATATCTCGTTCCTTTGTTACTTGAGAAGCTTTCTTCCTCGCTACATTCAGCAAAGGTTTGTGTTAATGGAATGTCATTCTATCTTTTGTGTTAGACTATAACATTATAGATTTTCTGTTTGTTTGTTTTCTATGCATTCAGATTGATTCCCTAAGGTATCTGAGAGCCTGCTCTTCCAAGTATGGAGCAGAGAGAATCGCAAAATATGTACGTGCTATGTGGCCTTTAATAAAGGACATCATATCTACTTATTTGGAGGACCCAGATTTTTCTTTTACTCTAGCACCTTTGAATGGTTTTGGCCCCTCAAAGAATGAACTAGTAATAGAAGCTCTATCCCTCCTTCAGCAACTTATTTTGCAAAATAGCAATTTATTAGTTAGCTTAATAATTGATGATGAAGATGTCAACTTTTGTATCAAGACAACTGCCTCTTATGAGAAATACAACAATATTCCTGTCCAAGAAAAGAAGAAACTGCATTGTGTTGGTTGTATTCTCCATGTCATGGCGAAGACTTCTCTTTCTTTCTGCAATGAAGTATTTCAGAATCATTTCTCCCGAATAATGGATAATGTGGTTTCTGTTGGAAATCTTGATAACCCACAAAATGGTGAAGTTTTTCCCTCTGAGAGAGTTAAGTTTGGATTACTTTATCTCTGCATTGAACTACTTGAAGGATACAGGAAATTATTTTCAGTGTCTGAACAGTATGTTCTTGAGCATGAAACATGCTGCACTGAGCTTCATAGGTTTTCAACTCCATTGTTTAATGCCTTTTGTTCAGTGTTGGCATTAAGTAATGAGATATGCCCCCTTGATCCAGAGATATACGTTGGAGGTGAATGCTTTTTTTCTTAGCCCCCCCTC
Organism: Arachis ipaensis; assembly: GCF_059453495.1. Classification (NCBI taxonomy): domain Eukaryota; kingdom Viridiplantae; phylum Streptophyta; class Magnoliopsida; order Fabales; family Fabaceae; genus Arachis; species Arachis ipaensis. The sequence continues at coordinate 1,377,857 of NC_142443.1, read as the reverse complement.
CTAAAATGCTAATTCTTTGTTATCCAGAATTATAACTGTATTGCTACTCTTGTTATTTGGTTCTTCACTATGAGTGTGTGTTGAACTCCTAGTGTGTTCTGTGTAACAAAAGATGAAAACTTTCTGGAAAGGAAGGATCACATTTGTGAGGAAAAGACATAGACATCCTTGTAATGGACAAAACAGAAACAACAGGCAAAGTAGGTCTAAACAGCAAAACTTGAGAACATGCATATCAGTAATATAAAATACATTCGAAACTATTATTAGCATTCCAACAAAGGGTATACACTTCACATGCATACATCTTACTTTCAGATGCAAATTTGTCTTTCTTTGGTTCATGCCTTCTGAATTTATTGTTTTATATTTTCATTGCTGACTCGTTTTTGGCTTTTGGTATTGACATGCAGTGAAGGGTTTGCAGATACTGGCTATGTTTTGTTCAGATGTTTTTCCAGTACCAATGTTAATATTTGAGGATATTTTGAAGAAACTAATGTCAATCATAATAGAGGATTCCAATAAAATGACGCTATGGGAAGCGGCACTAAAAGCATTATTTCATATTGGTTCATTTGTTCAAAAGTTCGATGAATCTGAAAAGGCGATGAGCTACAAGATTTTAGTCGTAGAAAAAGCTGCAGAACTGCTTTCTATCAATGATATTAATCTACCTCTTTCACTCAAAGTAAAAGCATTATCTGAGATAGGAATGACTGGAAAGATAAATATGCTGACTGTTCTTCAAGGGTTGACAGGAGTTGTATTTGCCAATGTATCTGATGTTTGTGTATGTAATACTCTTCTGCAAATATTATTTTAACATTTGTGCATATTAATCCCTTAGATAATTTTGTGAGCTTTACTTTTGGATTTTGGGCTGTAATCCTCTGGCATGGTTCATGCAGGCCAGTAGAAATTCAAGGTCTTTTGAAACTGCTGTTCAGCTTTTGGAGTGCTATTCTTGCAAGTTGCTTCCATGGTATTCCACTCAGCAGAGCTTATATACTACATTTCCTTTGTTGTGCCTATTTGAATTTTCTTCACCAACAGCTTAGATGTGAAATTATCTGAGATTTTGCATTAGAAATAAAATGCTAAAGTCGTATAATCTAAACAATGGTATTAACATTGTTATGATAAATTTTCAAAATGGTTCACAACTTAAAACAACAGAACAATTGCAATCTATTACAACTAAAATTAAAATGTTCAAGGAACAAGGAGGATCTACACTGGTAGAATTTCCTGGCAATCTGATATTTTGAATTGCACATATTTGGACAGGATCCATGAGAACGGATGTTCGGAGGAGTTCATAGAGCAATTTGCTGTAGATATTTGGGCTCATGCAGGAAATTGCATGGATTTTTGTGCTCCCTTTGAGGAAAAGGTAAATATTCCTGCAACTCTTATGGATTAATATTCTATGTTGATATTTGTTGAAATCCCAAACGTGATATCATTTACATGCAAGAAAAATACTACGAAGCAGTAATATTAAATATTTTCTGCCTTTACTTCAGGGTCTTCTTGATGCATTAATGAAAGTTATGAAAGTTTCTGTAGCAAGTTGCTCTGTGGACAGTCAAAATACGATAATATTAAAAGCTTATACAGTATTGTTATCGCATACTAACTTTCAGCTAAATAAAGTTGAAAGAATGCCACTTAGTCCTGGACAGTATGACATTTCCGATAGAGATGAGTGGATACTTTCATTATTTGCATCAGCAATTATTGCAGTTTGCCCCAAGACACGCATTCCAAATATAAGAGTACTTCTGGATCTATTTATGATAATGCATCTCAGAGGCATTGTTCCAGCTGCGCAGGCCTTGGGTTCTATAATAAATAAATTGGCTTCAAAATCCAGCAGTGCAGAAAGTTCAAGTGACCTTACCTTGGAAGAAGCTCTGGATATTATATTCTGCACAAAATTATGGTTTTCCACGTCTGATATGTTGCAGAGAACTGGAGCAAACGGGAGTGCGATGGTTATTACTGATTTATGCCTTGGTGGTGCAAATGATAGACTGCTTCAAATCAATGCCGTTTGTGGGCTCTCATGGATTGGAAAAGGTTTGCTTATGTGTGGTCAGGAAAAGATTAAAGACATCGCTATGATTTTTATAGGGTGCTTAAAGACTGAAGAGCAACCATTGGATCCTTTAGTAATGAAATGTGCTGCTGATGCATTTCATGTTCTTATGAGTGATTCTGATGTCTGTTTGAACAAAAAATTTCATGCCATAATTAGGCCACTTTATAAGCAGCGATTTTTCTCTTCAATGATGCCAGTTTTTCAGCAGTTGATCACAAACTCTCACCCTTCATTCTCCAGGTAGGTGTTTTTCTCCCAATGGAATGTAATTTTTTAGTATTCTTTTTATTATTCTGATGCCTTAGAGACTTGAATTGTCCGCTAGAACCCCTATATACGCGAACACCACATCATATTACTAATGAGTGTTTTGACTTTGGTGTTTTTATCTTTCTCCCCTTCAAATGTCTAAACTGATTTTGTTTACACTCTCAGATCTTTCTTGTATCGAGCCATGGCACATATCATATCTGATACTCCACTAATAGTTATATTAAATGACGCAAACAAGGTTAGTATGGGAAATTTTAAAATTGCGAAATTATATATTTGTTAGATTCTAGTAATGACTTTCTCTATCAATGATTGATTAAAGTAATTTTCTTTGCAATAATTTGCAGCTCATACCAGTTCTCCTGGATTGCATGTCAATATTAACAGAGGATGTCCAGGATAAAGATATTTTATATGGCCTGTTGCTTTTGTTATCTGGGATATTGACCAATAAAAATGGTAATTACAATGCCTATAGAATTCATATTCTGTTATCTGAATTTTTATGGCCAAGAGGTGTGTGTATAGTAGGTTTTCATTTATGTGATGCAATCTTATTTTCATTTGTTATTACTTTTTGTCATTTGAAAGGGTAGACCTTGGAGCAACAATTGAGTTCTCTCCATGGAATTAGTCACTTATACTTACATTAGGCTAGTTACACACTTTGGGTGCGGCCTTTTCCTGGGATGCTGTGCACCAGGCTGCCCTTAGTTGCTTTTAGTCATTTCCTTGAGAAAGAAATTTGATCAACTCCAAATTGCTAATTTCATAAGAACATTGATCATTAGACCATTATACCAGTTGCTAAGTTCTGGCGTCATACCTGGTATTTATAAATTTGTAATTAGTTAATTACCTATGTCCCTGTTCCTTGCTCATGCAGATGTGGCTGTTTATAGAAAGATATAGCATGCTATCTGTGGGATATGTTTATCACTCTGCACTTTTATGTATCTTATGTATGCAGGAACAGAAGCTGTAACCGAGAATGCACATATTATCATCAACTGTCTGACTAGACTTGTAGATTATCCTAATAAGACGGTATCAGAACTTCCTTGTACAAAGATCCAATATTCCAATGTCATATATGGTGTTAATGTTGGTTTCTCATTTTCTTGTTACGCAGCTTGTTCGAGAGACAGCTATTCAATGTCTTCTTGCCATGTCTGAGCTGCCACATTCCCGAATCTATCCTATGAGAACACAGGTTTGTGAATCTTTCAGCTTGAATAGATGATTATCATCTTTTGACTAATATTCTCTTTGATAACAGTTATGACTTGAATGATTCACTTTCCCACAAGTGTTGAATACCTTGAATGCACAGCGTTGTCCATGTCTAACAGTTATTATTCATCTTAATCCTATTGATTACAACAGGTACTGCGGTCAATATCAAAAGCTCTCGATGATAAAAAGAGAAGTGTTCGAGGCGAAGCTATCAGATGTCGGCGTGCATGGTTGGTAACTTGATCATCTTTAGTTTCGGGAAAATGAACAATTTTGTTTGATGCAACAACTTCTGTTATTGCTTCTTACAATAATTTGATATAGGAGTCATCATTGATGTTCTTCACAATCAACTTCCCAAGCTACTGGAAGGTCCTCCCGTCCAACTTGAAGTGCGATTTTCCACCAAAAGAATAAACTGCAAGTTTTTGAAATGGTGGATATCAACACTTGTAAATATCAATTTCGTTGCATAGTGGATAGTTACTTGTAAAAAGGCGAGTTTGGCAAAATGAAGCAAAATGACCTTCGACACTGACATGAATGTAACATGCTAGTTTTCATCGAGTTTGTTCTATAAATATGCTGTTTATCATTAGTTCTTTCTAAGAAACAGTAGCATGTTCCAAAGAAACTAAGATCTTAAAAATTTGGCCAACAAATATACCGAATTAATAAGAAACATGTTACCTTACACATATTTTTACATTTTCTTATTTTTCATTATTTTCTATTTTAATTAACAGAAAAACCTATAACTTTAAAACTGCCTACAATTGGGAAGTACAATGTATGAGTTGAAATCGGCATATAACATGGCGATTCTCATCTCATTTTTCATCCTTCAATGGAGAATCTTAAGTCACTTCAAATTCAGCTACCAGCCACCATCAATACAAAAACAAATTGGTGGAGAAATTATCATGAAGGTGCAGCAGCAAAATTTGCATCAAAGAATCAATCAATCATAGATGTCATCTTCTGCTCCACTAGACTGATAATTATCCTGCTGCTGCATAGCAACTCTATGTTGCTCTTCCATGTCGTCGTCATCATCCATTTCTATGTCCCCTCCCTTCGTATTTGCATAAGCCTTAAAAGCATCAAAATATTAGATGGAACGATTTTACGACTACGAAAGCAAACAAGAGTTTCGATGTATTAACGATGCCATACCTCAGAATCCATCAGTTCAATTGCAGCGGCGTTCGGCCGTCGCCTTACAGTCACTCTTGAAGGTATTGGAAATTGTTCAACCTCATCACCAGATCTTCCCTCTCTGGCTCTCTTTTTTCTTAAAACAAGCTTTGTAGGAAGAGGCTGCATATCAAATTAACAAATTGACAGAGTAATCAATAAATCATGAGCTATCACATTGGAAGAGATGTAAATGTGTTTCGAGGGAAATACCAAATAGCGTGCCTCTGACTCGTCAAACGAAACCAAGTACGTCGTAGGGTCATGTGCATCATCGCCCCGTACCTATTGTTGGAAAATAAAGATTCCAGGAGTATTAAAAGGGAAATTGTTTACTAGATGATACATGAATGAACAACTAAGTTGGAAAAGTGTTTTGGTAGAAAAAATCCATGGCAACATACATCCCAGTGATATTCGCGGACCCAAGAATATGAGACGTCTTCGTTTTCGTCATATATATCCTTTGACATCTGCCACCACAAAGTTCAGATAAATCCAGCAGCTAATCACAGTATTAATTCTAGTTACTTGTGCTTCAGAACTGAAGCAAAATTGAATAAGAGGCAAATCTACCTCTCCAGGTGCTGGGACCATATAAGCTAAGAATTTCTCGGGATTTGCAGGATCCAAACCAGATGCAACATAGCTTTTCATAATTGCCTGCGGGCAAAAAATAAATAGGACATGTACCAATAAATAAGTAGGACTATGATTCAAACATATGCAGCAGTTAGCAACAATAGTCATCACAGTGCCAAGACAGATAGACACATTGCAAACACTGCAACTGTTTTTGGAACTGTGTATGTGTGTGTGTGTGTGTGAGAGAGAGAGAGAGAGAGAGAGAGAGAGAGAATAAAGTTGATAGATATTCATGTATTCGTGTGCACTTGCAAACATGGATATACATGAGTCTCCGAACAAAATCACTTTCAATTATCTTAGAACCATAAGTTACCTGCGACTCATGGGCGTCACGTGTAGATTTGTCCAACTTATTGTAGCTTTCAGAATCAGCTGTAGGAGCATTATCAAATGCCGCAACAACAAACTGATCATCGTACCTGCATAGTGGGGCAGCAAATGTCAGCTTAATTAATATGAACTCCAATGTCACAACAAAGTATGACTCTCTTAGTTCCAAATGATTCAACTTTTGTGTACGAAAATAAGAACCGGCTGATGAATAAGATACAGCTGGATAAGTTATTCTTTCAATGCATATAGGGTGTCATACCTATCAAAATCAGGCAGCAACGGCAGAATCTCAACAGGATACACATCTTTGTTAGTTGCGTGAACGGGATGTGATTTAGCCGCTTCAAATGATGCTTCTATTTCCTTTATTTGTCTTTCCCTAAATGAGATCATTTTATTATAGTTAGAAGGTTATAATTACTGTCAAATAATAATTCTTTGTAAAATAACGTCAGATGAGATAGTTGGACACCACTCTACCTGTTGTTAATATTTTCCAAAATATTGCGACCCTTCATCTCTCTCAGTTCCTTTGCTTGCTTTTCAGTAAAAGACTACAACAATATCTTCATAAGCTATTGATTGTGTTGAGAGGGTAATGCATTGTTATATCGACATAAATGTATAATACCTGTTTTGTCGATTCCATGCTTAGAGGAGATATATACTGTGTTTTGACAAGCCATGCAACACCTTTGTCAGTAGGTCTTTCTTTTCTTTTTATGCCACCTTTTTTCATTGGAGTAACAACTTCATCGTCTCGCAACAGTTCTTCATCTTCTGGTTCAAGGGGTGGTCTAACACTGGAAGGACTGTAAGAGTATATGACAAGTGAAAAAAAATTCATCAAACCAGCTCATTCAGCATAAATGATACAATCAAATTCAAGTTTATAAAAGGGTTTGAAGATTATACTTGTAAACACTGAGATCAAGCAGGTCTAAAGGTATCCCAAGATCAGGCTCCACAAAAAGCTTGGGTTTGTACATTTTCTCCAGGGATGTGATCGTATATTTTGCATATCTACCATCATGAAATTACCAGGAAAAAAGGAAGGCATAATTAAGCCATTAGTCTAGAAAGCGCCACTGTAATATTTCCAATAAATGTCACTTATCAGTAGTATATATCCTTTAATATGAGGGATAAGAGAAGTATGAGCTAGCAATTCAATCCAGCATAGCTAGTCAACATGAAAAAGGATAAAAACACACAACTAATGTAAAGTGATCAGGTTATAATTAAATGATCTTCAACCATGAATATTCTTGCAAAAGCTAGTGTTCAGCACTCAGGAATCACTTGGTTCACTCAGTATACACTCTATCTATGCTATTGGTAGCTTAGAATTTGTTTGATTACTTGCAGGACATATCTCAATTCTCATTTAGTACCAGAACAGCACATTTGCCTACTAACGTCTTATTAATCCATTATATCCTTACATCTTAGTAAACTAGTATGTACGTTTACGAGCACTCTCACGTAAGCATCATCATCTCCGTACAAGCCTGAACATTCATGCCTAACCAAAATGATTCAATAATAATAACAATAAAAGGGCGCAAAAACAATATAAACGTGTGAAACCATTAACCATTAATGACTGCATCATCATGTGAATATATAACTCTTGGTACACTGGAAGCTAAATACTGAAATAAACATGAAATACAACCACGTACTCATCTTTATCTTTCTTGAATGCCATTAGCTTGGGTTGTGCACTTGGATCTGGAAGTTCATTTCGGAACCTTAAATGAGAAACAGATTGTAAATTCGCAATTTGTTAGCACCAACAGAAAACATCTAGAATAATAATTTCATGTGCTTGCAATATGAATGATTACTAACTGATGAAACATAAATCTCATTCGGAAAGCATAACGCAATGGAGAAATTAACATAAGAAAAAATGAACGTAAATCTCATTTTTATATGGAATCTCCATAAACAGAACAAATCCCATAATTAATCAATATCCAATACAATGCACCACAGAAAAAAATAACAACAACTACTGCAAATAACTAATAAAGAGATGCTCCTGAGGAAAACCTAAAATCAAAAGTGATTTCAACATACTCACCTCATCTTGCATAGAAATGTAGTTGGCTTCTTCAACCTATTTTCAATCCTTTCACCACTCAATAAGGGAGTAGTCCTCTTTTCTCCCATCCGTGACCCTATAACCGAACCATGCCCCTTCCCAGATACCTGAGTCTTTGGCAGAACACTGTTCTGGGAATCCTTCAGCTGCTGCCTGTGCTTCTCTTCTTGCCTTTGCTTCTCAAATTCTCTCTTTTTTCTCAACCTCCTTTCCTCCTCCGTCTCAGCTCTCCCAGGAGGCCCATTTGATTTCTTCATTGGCATTGGAGCAACAGCAGGCTTCTGCTGTTTATGAGGAATGCCACGATTGGAATGCTTGTGTTCACGTCTGGCGGAAGTTGAAGCCTCCTTCAGCTTCCCTTTACTGCGATCATGCGATTGCCTTTCCTCGTTCCTTTGACTTTGCAAAGAAGCTGAAGCAGGAGGTGGTGGTGAACTAGGGGGAGGTGGTGGTGGCATAGATGCACTGGGCGGTGGCGAAGAAGGAGGCGGTGGCGGCTGCTGCTGATTGTACTGAGAGTATTGATTAGGAGGATAGTACATTGGAGGAGCATGAGGAGGTTGCAACTTTTGTTGAGGCATTGAAGGTGCAGGTGCAGGTGCAGGTGGAGGTGGTGGTGGAGGGTATGAGGTTTCAGGAGGAGCTGGTGGTGGTGGTGGATATGGATACTGCTGATAATGGTGTGAAGCTGATGATCCATAACCAGCAGCATGATTATATCCAGCATTTGGAGGCATTTGATTGTAACCACCTTGTGGGAATGAAGTAGAGGGAGCTGAAGAAGACACAGCAGCATCTCCTCCTCCTCCTCCACCACCACCACCATAGTTCCATCCACCAGCAGGGTTTTGACTTTGACTTGGTGGACGAAACGAAGATTGAGGAGGAAAAGGCCTGTAAGAAGCCATTCCTAAATCATAAACTCAAAAAACTCACCTAAATTAAGCTCAAAAAACAAAATTTTAGGGCTACCTTATTTCTATTTTCGTATCCTTCCACTTCCCAAATCTTAATATACAAGCTGAACAGAGCTAAACCCTAAATAATCCAAAATAACACTCACTTTATTCCTAGTCCTAGATCACGGGCTCTCAATAGTAGAAGCCGAAACCCTTCGAGGCATTAATTGGAAAAAAGTTCTAGTCACCTATCTATTGCTCTATTGCAACTATGAGCTATCATGCTCAAAACCTAGTCTTCGGAGATCAAAACAGTTCTCATACAAAACAATAACAATAATAATAAAGTGATACGGTCACCGAAGTTGCAAACTTTTCAGAAAAGGGTCCCGTAAAAACAGAGCCTTTGATATGGAAGATTCCAGTACCCGAATTCAGAAGTGAATGACTGCACATAAGTCCTAACCTAAGTGGAAAAGCAGCAAGTAACAGAAGCACAAGTGCAGAGAGCATAGATCGGTGATATTATTAGCAGTAATAGAGAAGCAACTTGTGGAGAGTGAAAAAAGACGAGCTTGTGTGTTTTGAGTGGTGAGATTATGAGAAATCAATCGGCCATGTTCTCCCTTGGAACGTTCTTGCTTTTGCTTTTGCGAGCAATCATAGTATCATACTGATACCATGTCATATTGTCATGTATTGCTTCGCTAGATTTTCATCTGTGATTTACTATCCATAAAGTTTAGTACTTTACTGTTCCATGCCCCCTTTATGAAAAACAAGGAAAATATTTTGCATGTGTATGTATATATATACTTAGCTTCCTTTGATATTTTTGCAAAGTAATTAATTGAAGGCAAAGAGTTGTTGAGTGTGTAGTGGGAAAAATGTACAGTGCTTTATGTGAAAGTGAAATATATATCTGCTGATTTGTTTAAATAAATATGTTTTGTTTTTTATTCTCTCTCACTAATATTACTGCTGGCTTCCACTAATGAGTCTCTGATATCTTTAGTCTACATATTCTTTGTTCTTGATCTCACAAATCAACATGCGGCATCATCATGTGCTAAGGTATAAGATTTAGAGAAATATCAGTTGAATTCTTTGTCTAGTTCATTATTGCTTGAAGGTTGCCAACTACTCAAGGTTTTAACAAAGAATTTCAATGTTGGTTTGTAGTAAGGGATGTCATTAACTTGACATTTTGGTTAATAGATGAAGGCCAATAGTAGATGCAATCAAGTTATCCAGATTTTGTTATGCAGGGATGACTTTTTAAGTGTCCATAGAGACATATATAAAAGTATCTGAGATACTAGGTAACCAATGATTTTAACCAAACCTAGTGGAAGAGGAGAAACCTCTTGGCCATATATATGATTATTTAAGCTTTCATTTGTTTACACTTAGAACGAAAGAATATATGTTTGTCAAGAATTGATCTAACCTGAGCTACATACCATCATGTAACTTTTCATACTACTTGGAAGATAATCTTCCAAACATTAAAACACTATGACTTAGAAAAGAAAAGGAGAAAAAAATTATGTGATATTACAAATGAAAAAGATGACCAAAAAAAGGCTTAGTTTACTGTTGTCTTCAATAGATTCAAACAGCTTGGATTGGATTGTTCTTGCCACTGCTTAGGTCCGTCCGGCCAACAGGCGCATGAGTATTCGCATGGAATGCCGACTGCCTCGATGGCTCTCCTAACAATTTCAGGGAAAGTGGGGAAGGCTCCCTTTCAAGAATCATCTGTGTGTTTCCAATGCTCAGATTAGACATTCCCACAAGTGCATCAACATTGACCGGATTCTTGGGAACGACTGGAATTGGCTTTACAACCTCATGATGAGATGTCTCTACTCCATTACTTTCTTGAAAGGAAGCTTCCAGTGATGGCCATATGGAAAATCGGACAGGTACATAAGTTGGGAAGTATTCAGCAGCCTTTGGTTTCAACCCATTAGCTACATTGTTCTCTTTCACATTTTCTTCAGAAGCAATTTCCATGGGGTCAACTTCAGATTTGAGAGATAGATTTAATGAAGGTTGTGATTTTACATTGGGAGATTGTGAGTTCTCAGAGGTCAGAAGCAGTACTTGTTTTTCCAGCACCGAAGGCGGATCCGTAGGCTGCCATATGGTTGTTTTAAAAAATATGTTAGCTGGGGAGGAAAGCAGAGAAAGGCAGTGGAAACAGATACACCAATATAATACTCATCAACCATAATCAATGTCCAGCTAAAACTATGGAATGGTCCCATTGGCGGATTAATCACATTAATAGTAAACTTTTTACAGAGCAAGAAACATGTTATGGAGAAAAAATTACAGGATTTTAAACATGAAATAATAATATGCCAAGATATTTTCCCTTAATTAGATAGATATTTTTCGCATATCAAATATGTCAAGACCTACCATATCCGGAGCCATGTCAAAGAGGCTGGAACGCCTCTTTCTCCGGGTAGCATTACTCTGTCGGATAAAATACTTCTGGGCATGACTTGCTACTTGAGTAGGGGTCCTTGATACAACAAAATTACGTGATATTCCACGCCAATCTCCTTTCCCCAGCTTTTGCAGACCAACTAAGAACATCCGATGTTCTTCTTCGGTCCATGGAACACCTAAAACACATGAAAATAGAGTAATCCAATAAGCAAGTGTGCTTGATCAATGACTTAATGACATTACGGTACGTTTGGTTGGGAGTAAAACTGGGATGAAAATTTTCTTGGAGGAGCTTCATGGCTCATATACATACATGCCTCGGCCCACACCACTACAACCTTAAATGGCTTGCTAACTAAATTAATCACTAAAAAACATATGCATTCTCCAAAAGAAACCTTAGTGTCTAAAACTAGCTAAGCCACATAAGGGCATTGCTTATGGTTCAGAAAAGCAAATTGACTCAAATCAAGCAAGCAAAAAACTACTCCATGGAAGAGTAATTTCCAAATAATAGATATAGATTTAACCTTTTTTTGTTCAATAACTTGATCTCAACCTAAACTGCCAGAAATATATGTAACAGAAGGCATGAAGTATAATATTTTCCACCGACATTTCCTACTCCAAGGAAGAAGAAACCATAAATATCAAAATGGTTTTGGAAACAGATTTCAACATTCTCTTGTTGGCACTATAAATTCAACATGCTTATGATACACGTACCATGGTATTAAATGCTTCACATTTATATTGAAATCATAAATGCCCACCCTTAATGATCAATCAGAGAATGCACTACCACCATTTCACTCATTTCTTTCTCTTTTTCTAGCACCACGCAAAGTTTAAACATACTCTTTGGAGGAAGAAAAATCTTGGGGAAAAAAAATAAAGAACCCAACTTCCTCCACAAAATGAACGAATTTCATGCACCCTATTAATCCAGAGATCTAAAAAGCAAACCTAACCCAGTAAAATGCGCAGCTTCGTTACCTTCTTCACCTTAACCTTAACAATCATCAGCAACAAACAAAACTAAATTCTCCTTAGCATCTCAAATATCACAAAAAAATGCCGAAATAGATGTTCTTTCTTTAAATAAAAGGAAAATACAACTAAGAAAAAGGAGAAAGTTCCTAGCTTGAAATTAAAATGCGATAAGAAATTCAGAAAATGTTGATTATTCATCTTTTTTGGTTGCATTCCGTGAAATGCGATAACTATACCTTTCTTTCTTTCGCCACGGCGGTTGGCGAAGGACGAGGCGTGGGCAGGGTCGTCGGACAAGTAACCGACAGGGTCAGGCGAGCCTGGGTTATCGCCGGCGGCGGCCACAAAGGAGGAAGAAGGAGACGAACAATGGTGGTGAAGCGTCATGAGATTCCCCATACTCGCACTCTTCTTTATGATTGATCCATCCGTCAGCCTCACACCGAACAGCTTCACTCCTCCGCCGCCTCCGCCGCCGCCGCCGCGGTTGGGGCATGTCCTGGAATTGTGGCCGTTGTTGCTACAGTGTGAGCACCGCCGAGTCATGCCGATTGACTCGGTGGAAGGACTAATCACACGGAAGAGAAAAAAAAAGAAAATGAAAAAAAAAAGAAGAAGAAGATGAAGATTACGTGATGATTGATTGGTGATTCGTAATGGATAGAGAGAGAGAGAGAAGAGAAGAGAAAGAAAGATTGCATGTGTTTGTTTATGGCAGAAAAACGAGGGTGATGGATGGATAAGTCTGGGATATTTTCAAACTTTCGAGGTCAAAATTGGAATTCTAATTTTAGTGTTTCGATATAATGTTAGCAGAACGCGCTCCATCGCTCGTTTTCTTTCTTGTGCATTTACTTTACTACCCCTTCTTACTATATAACACATAACATAAGTTAAATTAATACTAATGCATTCGAATTTTAGTATTTTACTGAAAGGTATATTAGTGGTTGTTAATTGTTATCTTAAAATGAAAACAGAATTTCATAGATAATGTTTCAGAAGAGATATGATTCATTTTGGATAACGTATGAGTGTTTGATTATTTAAGGAAAAAAATTTTGTTGGATTCTTAGAGACACCTCTCAAAGAATGAATGCTTTCATAATCCATGTGGATTCAGCTGGTCGGTTTTTTTTTTTTTTTTACTTTTCAGTTATTATTCATTTGAAAATGTAGAAACTAAAATTTACACAAAAATCTTACTAACCACTGCAAAAATAATTGTAAATAAATATTTAATCATTTTTAATACTAATACTTTTGGATTAATGTAGTTAAGGAATAAGGATAAAAAAATGCCACGTGTCTCAAGGATCCCACTTCTAGTTTACGTGGGTTCAAATAATCCATTACGTGTCACATTATTTTCTCACCTAATCTAAAATGAATGTCACACGAGGATATATATGTAACTTGCAAGAAGTAAGAACTCTAATCGGTTATTTTAGTTCTACCAAGTCTATATATTAAGGTGGTTGGAATTTTTATTCAAGATAATAAAAACGTGGATTTCTCTCATACACGTTAATTCGTTTTTAATTTCTTGAATTAAACAATTGGAGTAGTTGTGAAAATCATTTTTATTAAATAATATCCCTGCTAATTATGTATATGCTATATTTTGTATAATTTGTTAGCATTTTCTCAACCCAAAAATTATCTACCTTAAATCATTAAGAAAAAAAATACTTGAATACGGAAGTTTATCTGAATTCATAGACATGAATTATAAGATTGAAAGAGTTTGGATCTTGTGGTTCTTTCGATATTTCTCAACTAAAGTCTTGTATATCATAGGCGGCTGAATTGTGACTCTTCTGATGTGGAAAAAGCGACAAAGGCGGTTTTGGTATATTTGGGATCAAAACCTTGAAGACCTATTTATATTTGAGTATAGCATCTATTAAACCCTAAAGTCCAAATAAAATAGTATCTAAAATCCAAAAGATAATATATTTAAAATTCAAAAAATAATTATCTAAGGAACAAAAGATAATATTTGGTTGCCAATGAGTTATAGCTCAAATGGCATAATCTTCCCATACTCAATTAAGAGGTTACGGGTTCGAATCTCCTATGTTTGGTAAAAAAAATAGTATTTGGTTTTATTCTCATTTAATTCCAAAACAAAAGTAATAATGACTTATTCAATTTAGCATTTATAACAATAAATGAGATCATCATTATATAAGTCATTTAATTTAAAATAACATAATTTGTGATTATAATTAATATATGTATTGCCCACAAACAAATTAAAAAATTAAAATAATTTCCTAACATAATTTTTTATATTATAGATAGTTTATTTTTCTTGTAATGTTTTAATAATATATTAGTACATGATCATATACTAATATATTAAAGAAATATTTTTATAAAAGAATTATATGAATATTTTATATGACAATTATTTTTAAAGAAATAAAAGATAGAAATCTAGTTTCACAAATGTTTCGGTTAAACATGAGGGAAAAAATTATTGAGCATATATATAGAAAAAAAAATATTAGAAAATTATTAGAATTTATTAATTTAGGTTATTATTTTTAATTATTAGTTTAATTTTTTTAATTTAATAATTTAATAATATATTTTAATTTACACTTTTAGATATTAATAATTAAATAATAATAAAAAATAATAAATTTTAATAATTTTTTAATATTTTTCGTATATATATATATATATATATTTCTAATTCCAATCCAGGCATATAGAAATTTGATAGGTCAGATTCATTGACTCGACAAAACATATGGAGTGGTAGGCATAGATAGCTTATGATCCTAATAATTGTGTTCAAAATATTCAGACCTATTACTAAACAAGATTATCTCCAGTGATAAAGATCCGCTATGATTTGTACGGACACGTGAAGGCATGGATTAGGGAACATTTTCAAATTGCACCACCTACACTCACACTGTCTCATACTTTAGCAGTGTAACTAATAATATGTTATTTCTAAACTCATTATTCATAACAAAATAATAATTATAAATTTTAATATAATATGTATTAATATTTTAATTATTATTTTCATATAAAAACATCTCCATAAGTAATAGTTTAAGTTTTTAAAATTATAATATCATGCACCGAACGCATATTAGGTACTAATTAATAAAATATGTTATCTCGGTGAGTAACTTCCAAAAATACCTGAGCCTAGCATAGATTTATCAAATTATAAATAAATGTATAAGGTGTGTGGAAAACAATAAACTGCAGCACATTGAATTGTTAAAGAATCATAGTGAGTTAAATAATTTTAAGACTATACATGATAATTCCATAAAAGCAAGAGAGATGCGCTGTTAATAATTTGTTATTATTGAAACTAGTTATTTGTATAGTATTTTTATTTTTATTATTAAAAATATTATTTATACACTAAAATTAGTCATTATGTATTTTAATTTTATACAAATATATATAATTTAATTTTTTTAATATATATTTTATATTTTAATATGTATTATATATTAATAACTAATTTTAATATATACTATGTAATATAGTTGTTTTATTATATAATACTCATCAGTATTATGTCACAACTATACTTTACAAGGATTGAAAAGAAGAGTAAATACCTTTTTTGACCTCTGTTATTTTTTGAAAATTGACAAGTTGCCTCTTAACTTTTAAAAAATGACAAATTGGTTTCTGTCTATTTTTTCCGTTAGACACATTGATCCTTCTGTGACCAATAGACAGGGGTTGATGTGTCTAATGAAAGAAATAGACAAAAATCAATTTGTCTAATAAAAAGATTATTGTGTCTAACAAAAAGATAAACTGAAATTGATTTGTCATTTTTTAAATATTGAGGGACGACTTGTCAATTTAAAAAAAAAAAACAGAAGACAAAAAGGATATTTACTCTTGAAAAAAATAGTAAATATTTTCATAAGAAGATGAAAGGAAACTAGCTAGGTTCATGAATAGAGAGTAGCTAGGTTCATGAATGGAGGGAAAGGATATAACTCATATAAGAAATTTTGGGGTGATTTCCCATAAACAACGAAGAAATCACACAACAGCAAAGACTTGACTGTTGACTCAGATATTAAGATTACGTCTCTCTCTTTTTTTCTTTTTTCCTTTTTTTTTTTTCGGTATTTTGTTATATACTTCTTGAATCTCTCTACACTCCTAATAATAGGTTTTCATGTGTCCATGGCAACACATGATAAATTAAATGAAGATTTAGGGCCAGATAATTAATCACGCTTGTTAACACTTAACTAATCATTCTTTAACACGTCAAGTTGAAATAGCAATGAGGATATATATATTTAGTGCAATTTTTAGAATAAGATGGCGCATTCACATCATATTATTATGTTAGACTATGAGACATGTAGAAGAAGACAAAATATAATGCAACTATAGAGTATATACACACACATCATATTGCATAGTAGTTCTTTTGGTTGTTGTTTATGATGGACAGACACTGACACGGGATACGTCGATATACAAATTTTAAAATCTTGCATGACACGGGACACGCATACATATAAAATATAAATTATTTTTTAGATGAATTGTAATGATATCTTGATATTTTATTGATATTAAAATATAAATTAAAATTTTTAATTATTTTTAATATCTTATTTTAATTATATCAAATATTTAAAATATTTTTTGTTTTAATAAATAATAATATATATTATATCTAAAGTTATTTTAAGAATATATTATAAGAATAAGACTGGACACACTGACACGTGATGGTATTTAGATGTGTCCAGATGTGTCTGGAGAAGAATTTTTTATTTTTTATTAAGACACGGTTGGACATAGCAGACACGCGTGTCGGATGAGTGTTGGTGAGTGTCGTGTCCGAAATGTGTCCGACACGCGGACACGACAACGAAGTGTACGTGCTTCATAGGTTGTTGTCTATTTTTTTTTTTTTTTGGATAGAAAATACAAAATGGCATCCATGATTTTTTCGCATGGTAAGAGATTAAGACAACACAAGTCTATGATGGCTTTGATCTTTAATCTTTTTTGGTTAGTGAGAAATTTCAAAGAACGTGTGACCCATCCTATGGAGTGTACTTGATATTCAATCATGGGATTTTTGTGGAAGAGATGCATTCATACCCCAAGTAAGGGTGTCCTAGATCCATGATGTGACAACCTCGGCTATGTTAACCTCTTCCAATGTAATGGGCCCAAATTATATGTCTTATCCACCTCACAATGTTAAGGACCATGATAACACTTTTGAACCAACAACTATTTTGAATTGAAAGGTAGCCCAACTATAAATGCTATTTTAAATGCTGCAATGCAAATCCTCTTATAAAAAATCTCACTTAAAACTTAATTTTTCCTGTTTTAAATTCCAATTGATTAGATACTCCTACTATTGTGATTTATAATATAAAAAATTATATATTTGTGTATAAATAGTTAAATACATGTATTGTTTAGTTTATTTTCAATATATATTTTTTATTTTGCATATAATCTGTGACAGATTTAAACTCCATTTAAGAATAGCTAATAGATTGTTACGTACACAAAATAGAATCCGAATGGAGTTTAAGAATAGCTAATAGATTGTTTCGTACACAAAATAGAACTCGAATTATCGACACTTACTTAATCTAACAAATGAACTAACTATTCGACTAAATGAACTAATTACTAGACTAACTTAAGATAATAAAATCCAGCCTTCTTAATTAATGATAAAATTGAATACATAGCAAGTGTGTGTGTGTGTGTGTGTCGTGCAAGAAATGGATGATTAATTCATGTATTGAGATGCATCATACGGCAAGTTAGAGGTTAGAGAATAGTGAAGGCCAAGAACAGAAAGCTAATTAGTAATTACTATTAATTAATTTATCACAAGGGAACACAAGTGTTGCAAATTATTTATTATTCCCATATAAGTCAAAACATATTTAATTTATCATGACGCGTAATACAATTAATTCTTGCCAGTATTTCCAAGAAAGCCTCCTTTATTCATCACAACCATTGGATGCTCATTCATTCCTGTTGTCTGCACAACGCCATGATTCATTTTATTTTATTTTATTAATTCAACACCAACCATATCTATATGGAAACATTTCAAGTGCACCGGAGAACACCAGTATTTCTGTTGTTTTAACCGTTGATTTCAATTAATATATATTATATATATTTTTTATAATTTAAATCAACGGTTAAAACAATTGAAACACCGGTAGTACCGATGCACTTGAAATATTTCCATCTATATATATAGATATATATACACACTCTTTACTCTTCCAATTAAAAATAAATAAATGATCATATATATGACTTGTATAAAATATTCAACACATGGGAATGCTTACTTTTCAAATATTTGGAAATAAATTTCATTGCATATGGATATGAGAAATTACCAAGCTACCCTTATAGTCCAACTAGGCAACTAAAACTAACACCACCAACCTACTCAAACCTAATTCCAACCCTTACCCAATACAATATATGATAACTTACAGTAACAGAACAAGTACAAGGGGGTTAAAAAAAATTAAAAAATTGAAAGTGATTTTATCAAAAATAAAGGTAATAATTTTATAAAAAAAAAAAAAGATTAAAGGGCTATTATGATTCACCGGTAGCTTCTGTAGGCTGGGGTGTACATACAGCTCTCAGCAAACTTAACCAAATCCTTGGGTTGTGGAAGGCGAGTGGCCAACCCTGACAACAATAATAATAATAATAAATAAATAATATTGTTAGAAATAATCAGAAAAAAAAAGTATTTAGAACTTGTTTGGAGATCATTATTTTGTTAAAAAAGAGATCTTTTTTCAATAAAAAAAGATTTTTTTTTTATTTTTTAGCGTGTTTGGCAAATTTCTAGTAGTAAAAGTAAAAGCACTAGAAAAATTAAAAAAAAAACATCCTTTTTGAGAAGCTGTAATTTACATCTTTTTTTAAAAGATCTTTTTTCCTTAGAAAAAAGATGTGTTTCGTGTAATAAATAAACAAAAAAGTACTTTTATATTGTTATACCCAAACATAATTGATAGATAAAAAGATCTTTTTGCATGAGATATCCAAACATAAAATTATTTTTACTTCTCCATAAGATCTTTTAAAAAAAGATAACTCGAAAAAAGATGTAATGGTGAAAGAACTGACCAAGCTCATAAGCCTTAGCAGCAACACTGGCAGCAATGTGTGCTGAAATCTTTCTGATGTTGGTGAATGGAGGGTATATCAGTCCTTTCTCAAAGTTCTCTTCACTCACTTGTGCAGCCAAAGCCTCCGCTGTTTCCACAAAAAGTCATGTTTGGTAACTCAGAACCGTTAAATGATTTAAATGATTTTACATGTTTGACTAAACTGCTTAACATAACACACGTTCACATCTTATCTATTATTGAAATTTATGTTCTAAGGCTGGTTCTGGTGCACTTACATGCAGCGAGAAGGAGGTCGTCGTGGACGCGAATGGTACCGGACATTATTAAACCGAGACCGAATCCGGGGAATATGTATGCATTATTGGCCTGTCATAAAAGAAAACATTCAAATTAGGCACTGTTCTATGCAACATTTCTTTTTCTTACATATGAATTCTGAAGGACTATAAACCTGGCCAGGCACAAAAACTTTTCCTTCATACTCAACCGGAGGGAATGGGCTTCCGCTAGCGAAAATGGCGCGACCCTGATGATACCAAACATGTACAAGGTAAGAACATCGAAATTAAACTCGAAACCCGAACTTAATTATAGAAATACTACTAGGGGTATCTTATTACCTGGCTCCACTTGTAAGCCTCTTCAGCAGTACATTCTGATTGTGAAGTTGGGTTGGAAAGTGAAAGAATGATAGGTTTCTGCATGCATTATCATGTAATAGACTTGTTAGCTTAAATGGACATGAACTATGTCATAGTAGTTAGAAAAACAGATTGAAATAGTAGTAGTACCTCATTGATTGAAGCCATTGCCTCAATAACTTCTTTAGTGAAAGTTCTTCCTTGTCCAGAGGTTCCAATCAACACTGTTGGTTTGATTTTCTGAGAGGGTAACATAGACATAGATAATGTAAGAATATTGAAATTTTTGCTGTGCGCGCACGCGCGTGCGCACGTGTGTAATGGACAGAAAGATCAATCATACATTAACAGCGTCTACGAGTCGATGAACAGGTTCGTGATCATGGGCCCATGGCTTCTTAAAATGTTGAAGCGATTCTTTTCGGGAACTTACAATCAATCCCTGCAGAAGTAAGGGGATCAAGAATGTTACTAACAGAAAATCAGAATCTACTTTGTATAAGTGGAGAAGCTTGGATGAATTCAACACTAACCTTTGAGTCCACCAACCAAATGTTCTTGCGCACTTCATCTAGTGGGGCATTAGTCTGCATCAAGAAGGGTAGTTTCTTAATAAATCTAAAGTACTCATCAAATGAATATCATAACATTAATGAAAGTGTTTCAATGTTTCAAACATCATCTCAGTAACAGAAAGGAACCTGTTTTGATGTTTCAAGTGCAATAAGTTCTGCAATTCCAGTGCCAGCCTACAATCACCAACATAATTAAAAGTTTAAGACCATTAGAATTTCATCCTCATCTTAGAACCAATGAAGGAAGCACGAGCACAATTGCGGAACTGCATGGACCTACCTCTCCAGCACCAAGGAATAAGAATCTGTGGTCAGCCAAGTTGCCCCCAACCAATTTCAGAGCTGCAACTAGTCCAGCAAGGACCACTGATGCTGTACCCTGGAACAGTGTCGATACGGTTTCAGAGCTGGATATATTATAGTTAGCAAAGTATAGGAATTAAGTATTGATGACTAGTATTCCTTACTTGAATATCATCATTGAAAACAAGATGGGTTGATCTATATTTTTCAAGTAGATCAAATGCGTTGTGGTTTGCAAAGTCTTCAAACTATAACAGATTCATAAAAAAAGGGACAAGTTAGTAACCACTTCACATCCAATAAAAAAAGATGGCTTGTCATATTGCCTAATACCTGAATGAGGACTTTCTCCCCGTAATTTTGCTTGACAGCACTCATAAATTCATGCATAAGTTCAGCATATTCCTGGATTCAGAAAAATTAAACCGAAGTCAACATTATGACATATTAGATAAATGATTAACTCCATGATGACTCAGAAAAGAAAATTAGTCACGAACCTGCCCAGTCGCCCGTCTTTGCTTGAGCCCTATATATAACTCATCATTCAACAGGTTCTCATTGTTTGTTCCCACATCAATGGTGATAGGCAAACACTGAAAATTTTTATCAGATTATATTATATTTATAGGCATGACAAGAAATGGAAGGCAGCGATAATTTATAGGATATACTTACAGCAGACGGACGAACTCCTCCGAGTGCGGTATATAAAGAAAGTTTTCCAACTGGTATTCCCATTCCCTGAAGACACAACATGTTACCAAAGATTAGATTGCAACATTAGACCTGATTCATAGGACTATATACATCATAAATTTCAACAAGTACAGAAGAAATTACCTGACAACCAAGATCCCCAAGACCCAAGATCCGTTCTCCATCAGTTACAACAATGACTTGAATGTTCTTCTCAGGCCAATTCCTTAGGACTTCAAGAATCCTCCCCCTTTAAGTTCAAACCCAAACAATATACAACGTAAGCAACACATATAACACAGGAAATATTCATCAACAATAATTCCAAGCAAAGTCAAGCTTACTTCTCTTTCAAGCTGATATAAAGACCCTGAGGACGCATGAAGATGCTTCCGTATTTCTGGCAAGCTTCACCAACAGTTGGAGTATAGACAACTGGGAGTAACTCTTCGACGTGCTCAATAAGAAGCTTATAAAACAACCGTTCATTCCTCTCCTGCAATAAGGAATATATTGAAGTGAAAGCATTAGAAGCCGAATCCAAGCTAACAAAACAAACTGTCTGAAGAAACTTGCCCCAAGATATTATTTCACATTAAAGATGAATTTCCTAGTCCTATATAAAAATAATGGGGCAAAAAAGGGCCAAGATCACAAGTATTTTGGCCAAGAAACAAGGCCACACCTGAAGATCCATCATTGCCATGTACTTCTGCAATGGAACTTGATACTGACGAACGTGCTGGATCATTTTCTTCACCTGCACAATTAAGTGGCAATAAACTTTTAAGCATTTAACTAATGTTCATATACACAATCAAATAGTTTGGTAAGTATGAAAAAAAAAAGTAGTATTAATGTCTTCTAATCAGATATCCGACCTGAGTTTCCTGCGGAATAACTGTCGGGGGAAGAAGACCTCGCAAGTAGTGAGCATCCCTCTCCTTCTCAGTGAAGGCCAACCCTTTATTGAAGTGGGGATCTCGCAACAATGTATAACCGCTAAAAAGCAAAAGACATAAAATGTAAGAACTTTTATCATGCCACAAAACTTAGCCCATTAAATATATATAATCTTCTCGTTTTGGAACATAGATTAGTGCCATCAAGGCCATTATCAACCAACACCACAATGAGAAAAAACACTGTTAAGAAATGGAGGTTAAGCCCATGTATGATCAATGATCACATATAACAGACTCGCCCCAAAAGAAACATAAAACTATACAACTGGACTAAAATGTTGAAAGATGGATATACAGGATAGCTTAGTATAACTGGTTTATTTAATTTATTTAAAATTCAACAAGAAACAAACATAAGGAGCATATGTCACACAAATCAACAGGCGTTACACGCATATACGTTTGCTTCATCTTTTTTGCCGCCCAAAAGATCACTTTATTGTTTATTATTATTATAAACTATGAAGATGACTGTTCATTTTCATATTAAAAAATATCACTTTTTAACATCTTTGGCTCTCTTAATAAAAATCAACTAACAAAATCATTTTTTAAGAATACATAACAAACACACCGTATTCTTTGACCACACAAGTTGAGAATTGTTTTAAAAGCCGTACGAGATTTTCCCAATTGAACTGGTTGGATCATGAACAGTACATGTTCCAAATTCAACCACAAATTTTAACAGGCTGAAGCTGAAACCTTCAACCTCGGCTGCCAGCTTTTGAAACACTTGGATAATAAGATAAATCAGCAACATGAACAAGGAGGGAAGGAAAAAAAAAATATTTATCCTTCCTTCATAATATCAGAACTTGTTCATACAAAATTCAGTACGGCACACCACAATTCAGATAACAGCAAATACAAATCATCCAACTTGAATCTAAACCGAAACAAGTTGAAACTTTTTAAGGCACATGCATTTGTCAAAACCCAAAAGGGTCATAAATTAAGAGATGAGTAATGTGATTGAATCTCACCTAGCAACAGAGACATTCCAAGGGGTAACAAACTGATCCTCCGTGGCCTTATCCTCGCCGTAGACATCCTGAGGGCCACCGGAAGAGACTGTTTCCTCTTCAGCAGGCGGCGATGTTGGTTCATTCCTTATCTGCTCTTTCTTCGCGGGAGAATCTAACACAACGCTTCCGTTTCTGTCATTGCTTGGAGCCAAACACACCACCCTGAAAGGACTCGAAGGACCCTTCCTCGCACCACCAGAGAAGCTGCGAGACCCAGCTACAGCTGAGTTGCTCTGCACAAAAAAAGTTAACATAAATAAACAAAACAAGATGAAATCTCGATACCCAGATGAAGAAACCAGCTGATCTCATCAGAATTTAAATAAAAAATCAAACTTTTCGAGAAACCCAGAAATATAGTGAAATTTTATACCAACTCTAGATTCTTGTCATAACAAATTATTGACAACAAAGAATATAAAGCCATTATGATTTAGAAACGTTAAGAAGGAAAAACAAAGTGATGCAAATCTAGTAGTGCTGATGTGGAGAAATGGGTATACAATACCAGGAAGGAGCATGAGCTGGAGGAGATCATGGTGGCGAAAGAAATGGAAGAAGGAGAGAGAAACAGAAAGAGAGAGAGAGAGAGTTGTAGCGGTGCGGTGTTGGTTGGTGAGGTGAGTGTATAAGCGAAGAGAAGAGAAAGAGAGACAAATGTATAAAAGAGAGAGAGAGAAGGAGAGAGTCTTAAGGGAAGGTTCCCTTGCTTTTCTCGCCCCCTTTCTTCTTCTTCACTTAGCTTCGCCTCTGTTTTCACTTTTCAGTGTGTCCTTCCTTCCTTCCTTTCTCTCTCTCTCTCTCTTGCAATGAGAACACAGAATGAATGAATGAATCAATGAGAGAGAACAGAGAAGAGAAGAGAATGGAAGTGAAGTACAACTCTCTCTCTCTCTCTCTTTCTCTGAAATAAAAAGGGAAGGTTGGGAGGTCCAATTGCACGAGCACGACCAACTCGTTTCCATTTGATTACCGAACTACCCTCCACTTGTTCAAATACTACAACTAATTCTCCTGTTTTCTTCTTCTTTTTTTTTAATAATATTTGGTTAATAACTTAATATATTTCATGTAAAGTCACCAAAAAAAAAATATATTTCATGTAAAAGATGTATATTTTTTTTGTGAATTATTAGCTTATTTTAATTTAATAATTAATTCAAACACACTTTTAATTTATTAGAGTATGAAAATTTCAATACTAAATTAAAGAGAAAAAAAAATAAATTTGGCTCTTCCTAATTAGGAACTTTGTATCAAAATGTGATTTCTTGGCTTTGCCATGTTTTTGTTAATCATATTGATAAAATATTTATAATAGTATGTACATATATATATATAATGTTTATTTTATTTTTATTATGAATTGGGTTTAACAATTAAATTAGTTCATAAAAGATTATTCATTTTTTAAATTCGTCTTTGAAGTCACAAAAAAAATTGTCTTTTGAAAGATTTTATTAATTAAATTGATTTTTTAAAAATTATAAATTAATTATTTTTGTCTTTTAATTACTCACTTATTAATTTTTACCAATAATTAATGATATAGAATGTTAACTCACATCATACATAATATCTAGCATAAACAAATATATTTATAAAAATTTATCAATTTAATGTTGTTAGGTTAAGAATATATTTTTTTTAATTAAAAAAATAGACTAAATTGATAAATATTTATAAAAATATTTGTTCAACGTCTAATTGGACATGTTAGATGTCATGTATTCATTTATACTATTAATTAATATTTTAACTATTAATCCATATGTATTTTATATTTTAATATATTTTATAAATTTAGTGTCATATATTAAGATTACAAATAAAAAAATTATATTATAAATACAAAAGTTTAAATTTTAAATATGTTTATTTTGTATTTATTAAAAAATATTTCAAAAATTTATTCTTATTATATACCTTTAAAACATATTAGTTAAATTCATATCTTATATGGATGAGTTATTTAATGGTATAAAAGATATGTTATATAATAAATTTTTTTTTGCATTTAATATAAAATAAATCAATTAATCAATGATTAATAGAGTTGTTAATTTAATATTGGTTAAAAGGTATTGATTATACGAAATTTCTCAATGATTAACTCTCTTTTTAAAATAGTGAAAGACAATCTCAAGTTGATGAATGGATAAATTGGAGATTTCCCATTATATGGTTTTCATAAAAGGATAAAAAAAGATGTGAAACATTTGTTCCGATGCATGGGGATGTATTGGGTTGTGATCACAGGTGGGAATGAGTAGCGGCAAGTGTATCATGCAGTGGCAGTATCCAAGGTTAAAGCCTCTTACTAGATTGACATCTGCCCAATCAAACAAGAATTTAGGAACTACCATTAGTACTATGAATCATGTCGGAAAACAATATATATGTTCCTAATGCAAATTGATTTAGCAACCATCCTCAGATTGATTATTATTATTATTATTATTATTAGGTTTAATTATTTAATTATTTTTTATAATTTTATCAAAATTTTAATTAAATTTTTATAATTTTTTAATTAGATTTTTATAGTATTTCTAATTTTGTAATTAAATTTTTTTTAGTATAAAAATATTAGAATTAATTAAATATTTTTTTACAAATTAAAAATATTCATAATAAAAAATTTAACGCATATATTTTGAAAAAAAAATATTCTACTAATTTTAATATTTTTTATATGAAAATGACATAATTACAAAATAAAAAATAATATAAAGATTTAATTAAAAAAAATATAAATACTTAATTAAAAATTTAATGAAACTATAAAAACTAATAGAATAATAAAATCTTATTATTATTATTCATGCTCTGAACTTTACTATAAGAGTGAGGTCCTTTTCACAAAACTTCACATAAGATTCAATCAATGACCAAAGCTTTCGTATCAATCGGTCAGGGTTTTGGGTTTAGATTGCAAACAAAATACAATGTTCTGTGTTTTGGTTTCCCTGCCATCTTAATCTTGTCGTGTATTATGCTTATTCCATCAATGTAAAATTACTTATAATAATAATAATAGTGATTACCGGAACATAAAAAGTTACAAACAAACAACATTCCCTGATATTATAATTAGCGGACCTGTCAATAATTAAATCTTTAATAATGGACAATATGCGTGCTAATGTGAAAATTACTTTTAACTTATTAAAGCTATTCGTAAAATGAGTTAAAAAAAAATTGTGTATTTACTATATGGGGAATGCATATGTAGCACTTCTAATATGAAAACATACATCATTATATTATATTATATTTTTTGAGAATAGAATATGTAATGGAATATTAATATATTATTGCTAACAAGTGGGTTTAAACATTAAACATTTCAAAATACTAAGATTTGTCTAAGCATAATTTAACCCGAAAAGAAAAGGTTAGAGGAAAGAATCATCCTGGAATTAAAATCCAAGACTGAGAAATAGAGGAGCGAATAATGTTGTGGCATAAAATTGGGTAGGTGAGAGATTGGCATGACCAAATATAATTGTAGGTGATAACAATGGTGGTTGAAAGTGGTTCACCTTGTTTTATGAGTATAATCCTAAAACATTTTATGTCGTAACTCATATATATGTCACCTTCCCCTTAATTCCTATCATATATATCACTGTCTTTTATTCATAAATGTCATCCTTTCCTTTGATGAGTTAATTAGCCTCATTATTTTAGCACCATGTTTCTCTAATGAAAGTGCAATTTTCAGCTTGCGGTAATAACATTAGGGTGTACATAGCTCGGGCCACATCGGATTTAGCTTAATTCAGATCCGATCTGAAATATAGACCAAGCTTAATTTTTAGAACTTAATCTGATTCTAGACTCAATGAAACATATGCACCTTCGGGTCGGGTAAAAACCGAATTTTTGGCATATAAAAATCACCGAATCTCCAACCATTATTTCATAATTCACATAATAAAATTCACTTAAAAAATATAACAAGAACCAACTATTCTTTAAAATTAAAGCATAACTATAATCAATACTAATATTATCTAATAACACCAAATATTTAAATCAATACAAATAACATAATATTATGCATTAGTCTAAAGTCTTATGCATTTTAAACATAAAACATTAACTTATAATCTTATAATGATTAATAATACAAAATATTAAGATTTACAGTATTTAAATTTCACATAAGAATAGCCATCATCCATCACTAATAACACAAAATATTAATTGTGTACAAAGATCGGGCCACCGAGCCGAGTTCGGGTGACCCGAGCTATGGCACAGACCCAAAATAATGACCGGATCTATTTTTAAGACCCTTACCCAACTTTAAACTCGATGAAATCACACTAAATTAACTCTTAAAGTGTTCGAAACTGGACCGAATCTTTGGAACGAATCGGACCCTGTACCCTCCTAAATAACATTTATCACATGCAAATTTCCCACAAATTAAAATTGATATTAACAACCATTATTTAGAAAAAATCAAACACCTTTAATATTTTTATAGGATTAACTTTTAACGTTTTACGTAGAAAGATTTAAGTGGCCATTAAGAATACAACTATTAGAGATATTTTAATTCAATTCATGGCAATTTGACAAGTAATTCTAAAACGGTGGTGGCTCCAGCTAAAATTAGCGTTAAACAGAGGAGTTTAGCCACTTTTGTAGGCCATTCAATCGAGGCTACCATATTTTATTGCTACTAATGACTCACTTTTGAATTCATGTTCCAACTTCCAACCAAAACCTCATGCTATTTATTCATTATTGAGAAGCAGATTTTTTTTTTTTTTGGTTTGTACCATGGTATCTATCAGTCCGGAAATTCAATGACTAATCTCTCGGATACTGCAGAGGCAAAGTGGACGACTCTCCCAAATAAATAAGCTCCATTTCTATCCTCCAATAAGTATCCAAGAGAAATAGTTAAGAGACACAGACCCTCGTCTATCTCTGCCAACTTGCGTTGGTATTATTGAAAAGCAGATATCTATGGCTGAAAGCGACCTAATCAACACATGCATGCATGTATGTTATTTATTTAACATCGCAAATCACATCCACAATGTCATTAGTACCCACACTTCTTTGCTTTAATAATAATCGCATTATTATTAGAATTTTTTTTATGTATTTACAGTGTAAAATAATCGTTCCATTCTATTTATTTTTTAAATAAATATTCATATTATTAATATAAAAAATTGTTATTTTTATTAATATAATATTATATATACATAATTAAATATACGTATAAAATTATTTTATACTGATAATGTATCGAAATATATTATTATTATTATTATTATTATTATTATTATTATTATTATTATTGGTTGCAATGATAGATTGGGACTAGTGTCCAAGGGTTTTATTGTCAATCCATTAGAAAATGTATCTGGTGGAGGTTCCTCTCTTTTTAAAGGGGGGCACACTAACATAACTACTAATGAATATGACTTAATTAATTTCATAAGAATAAGAAAAATCTGAATAATGGCATGATTATTTTTCAATCTAACTGATTGACCCTCTTTTTCAATACAATTGTTTATTTCTTTCCTCCCCTCCTTTACTAATGAATGAAGGCAGTACATGAATATAAATATATTAACATATTCATTCAACATCTGATGAATGTCTTCTATTGAATCCTTATAAAGAAATCTTAATGAACCTTATCAAAAGGAAACAGTGAGAGTATTGAATCATTAACACAAACCTTTTAACTAACAAATAGTACAAATTAGTATTAGTACAAATTAATGACAATATTCTACTTTACTAAAAATTCTGTCTCAGCTAAATCAGGAGAAATTATAGGGCTAATTTTGTTTAAAATGGCTCGTTGTTGAGTTTTTTTTTTTTTTTTAATACGAAGATAAAAAATTTAAGAATTAAATTTTATGATGAGATTTTATAAATATACAAATTTGGTTCTTAGATTTGTGATTTTAAAAATAAAAAAAATTATAAACACAAATACTAATCCTCATATTTTTTATGTTCAAATTTGACCTTTACATTTTTTTTTATTTCTCTTTCAAAATTTTGTAATATATCCGTCATTTTTACAATACAACAAAATACACATTCTTCTCTAATATTAAAAACAAAAAGTGAAATTATAGTTGTACAATATTTTCTTTGTTTTTTTATTAATATTTTTAATTTCAAATATAATGTATAAAAAGTTATGTTAATTAAAAGGTGCATCCGGTGGAGGTTTTTACTGATTTCTTGAAATTTGAAAGTAAAGAAGTAAAAATTCCCATCACGTGTTGTCTAAAACAAAATGATATTTCTTAATTGAAAAGCGAAGCAAGCAATTGCAAAAGTCCATGAATAAAATGTTGGGTTTAATTGCAAAGAAAAATAAGATGTTTTAAAATAAGAAATTGATAAAATGAAAAAATGAATAATTAATATTAAACTTGTAAGTCTCAATATATTAATTTAAAAGTAAACACACCCTTACTTTTTCTACTTTAATAATTTAAGAGTAAAGTAACGTTTTTGTCCCTAACGTTTGAGATAAGTTCTATTTATGTCTCTAACGTTTGAATCGTCCTATTTGTATCCTTAACATTTATAAAAGTGATTCAATATTATCCTACTATTAATTATACTAACAAATCAGATTATATTTTTCAATTATTCTCACTTGGATGTATTCATTCTCAATTAGGTCTCACTTGGATATGTTCGATTTTAATATTATACCCACTATTTGTATTTAGATTCAATTATGTCCTAAAAAAGTAAATTATGTAAATGTTGTAGGAATTAGTTTCAACATTTGATGAGCTATTTTTTGGAGTAGATCATCGATTCTATCCCAGACATTTGTATTATAACTTCAAGAAGAAATTTTTAAAACTTAAACTAAAGCGCTTATGATGTGTAATTGACGGCAGGATAACATTGAATTACTTTTACAAACGTTAAGGATACAAATAGGACGATTTAAACGTTAGGGACACAAATATAATTTACCTCAAACGTTGGGGACAAAAACGATACTTTATTCATAATTTAAAGAAGTTGATCTATTTTAAAACTGTAAAATAAATTTAATATTAGAATTTAGTTAATATATGTATTTATAATATATATATTAAGGTTGTTATAACATGAATTTTAATTTTTTAATAATTAATATATTAAAAATTTAAATGTTATATATTTTTATAAAAATATTTTTAATAAATCCATTAATATTAATAGAAAAAGAAAAGAGTAGGACAGCATAGGTGTTAATAGATTTGTGGGTAGTGAGAAACCACGTTCAAGTGGCTGCGTCCTAAAAAGCAACGTCAGAAAAAGTGGGTCATCACTGTTCACTGAATCTCTCATCATTCCTGAGCCATGCCAATTGCCAATTCAAATGCACACCACACGCTTTTCTTTCTTCATTCAATAATCAATTCACATTCTTCATTTTAGTGCTCCTCACTCCTCTCATCTTCAACTAATTCATAACTCTCTATTAGTCAATGCTAGATATAGACTTAACAATTCTCTTATCATATTTAACGCAATTTCTAAAACATATTCAATAAATATATATGAGTGAAACATTTCGGATATTAGATATACCAATTTTGGGGAGGGGATCATTTACAGTGAAAAAAAAAAATGGATGGCATTTATTGTTTAATTTCATTTTTTATTGTTTTCTCTCATCTTTAATTTTGATCTCACTTGTAGAATTAAAGGTGAGAGATTATACTTTATTCTCTCAAGTATTAAAAAAATTGGAGAAGATCTATTTTTCCAATTTTGAATCAATTTGGTTTAGTCAAGTAGTCAGTTCACTTGTCTGTTTAAATAAGTACAATCTATTGATCAGTGCTAGACCCTTAAATAAAATTTAGATTTGCCACGAATTAGTTTAGGGTTTAGGATTTAGGAATCAATTATCACTTCTTTTCTTTTGGGCCTGATTGGGCTTAATTTGGTAGTCAGTTAGGCCCAATTTCAGCAAGCCAGATGAACTAGCGTAACCCAATAATTAATTGGTGTCTTAGTGGTAGCTGTAGGTATTAGAGAGTATGTGAGATTCGTTTCTTCTTCACTTCCCCCTCTGTTCTATGGTTTTTGGTGTGGGTTGGTTTTTGGTAATGTTAGAAAGACAAAAAAAAAAAAAAACCATCAAAATTTATTTTATTTAACAGTCATTAATTACTGTAATAATTAATAAATATTAAATAAAGTAAATTTTGATTAATTTTGGCTAATTTTTTTTTTGTTATTAAACATTTTCGGTTGATTTTTTCCAATCTTAGTCAAGCCACAAAAAAAAAAAAACTTAGAATTAGAAAATTCAAACTCCTATCATACAAACACATAAGACTTTGGTCTAGTGGTTATCTTCTATGTCTTACAATGAATGTATTCAAAGATCAAATAGCGGATAGAATCCTAAGTATTATGTGTGTAAATGTAGTGGGGTTGTGGACTAGAGTTGAAAAATATCCCATTTATCTTAAAAAAAAAAAAAAAAAATTTATAAAGTTGATGAAAAAGAAGAGAAAGAAATAGTATGACCAAACTAAATTTGCTTACAACTGCAAACTAAAAAGCAAGTAATTTATTGTTTGAAGTGGTAGCAAACAAACAAACATTATTACAAGAATTACAACATGATTTACACTGTATCTCTATTACTAATGATCCTCCAAAACCTGGCATTTCTATCTGTTTTGGAAGTTCAATGTTTTGATGCAGAAGGCAAATATAAAGGCAAAGAAGAGAGTGAAGGCAACTAAAACTCCAGCAACTGGCCCCAAAAAATCTGACTTGAATCCATATTCGTCTTCAATGTACTGTTTAATAGTAACATTTTTCCCCGTTCCAACAACATCGATTACTTTTGTTACATCTCTATATTGTGACACAATTAATCCATACACTGTCCATGCCACTGGGCAAATCCAATAGTACCATACCCACCATTTTGGAATTTTCTGAAATATATACACATGATGTAGTTAGTAATTAGTATATATATAAGAATGATCAAGTAGTTGTTTTTGCTTATACACGTATAAAACTACTTTATACTAACAGCGTATTAAGTGTAACCAAATTTGAAAAGGGTACTCACTGGTCTAGGAATGAAGAAACCAGAGAAGAGATTGAAGATTCCATAGAACGCGGCGGCGAAGATTGATGCAACTTGTTGGTTTGGTGTGATGGAAACAGTCATCATGCCATAATATGTGAAGTACAAAAAGGAGAAGAAGCTGATGAAGAAGAACCAAAAGAACTTCTCTACTTTCCATTCAAAGCTCACCATAGCATACACTAGCACTACATAGTATGAAGTTTGAACAAACACATATGGTATTTCACAAAGCATCTGAAACAAAAAAATAGCAACATCAGCATAATAATCTCTACTAGATTATTAAGAATGTATATTGAAAAATTAATGTATAATCCATTAGTCTAACCTGTGCAATGGCATAAGGCAAAGCTGAGTACATTCCAGCAGCTCTTTCTCTATAAAACACTGTTCTTTCGACGGCTACTACAGGCTGAACGGTTTGACAGTTGTTGATACCAACAAACATAACAGCACCAAACATTGCTCCAAGAATCTTGCTCAAGTCACCAGATGAATTTCTGTGAAAACATGCCAATAGAAAAGAAAATTAGTTGAAACAGAAGCTAAGAAAAATATTGGATTTCACTCCAGAAGTGAAAGCAGCTCCAACCTTTTTGTGCCAACTCTCCAAAATATTGTCCCCACCATGAGAGCTGTGACCAATGTGAAGAAGAATCTGACAAGGTTATAATCTGGACTCCTCCAGTAAGTGATCCACTGCTTCCATATACAAGATGTGAATTGCCCCCATGTTGATTGAGAATACTGAGTTGGGAAGTATAGATCATTTGCTCCGGGAGGAGGTGTGCTTAACTCATTTACAAGAGCTTTGTTTCGCCTACTCGATCATAAGAACACACATAACTTAATCAATCCCCTTAACAACAACATTGTTACATTGGTAATTTAGATTACTTGTATTGCAAACTTACTGATACAAGGAAGATGATTTGTAGTAATCAGCAAAGTCCATTCCAAGGCGAACTTCGGCTGCTATGGAGCTTACTTCTAACATCCATGTTGCAGGGTTATACATTTCCTTAATCTTTGGTACCCCTTCAATTGCCTTTGATCAATGTATAAACAAGAATCAGATATTGAAACCTCTTTTTAATAAGCAAGAATTAATGCAATAAAAAAAATATATCTAATTTGTTGTAATACCTCAAAATATTCAATAATCTTGTGGGAATTTCTTCCTAATGGTCCTGCATAGATCACTTGTCCTCCTCTTTTCATCAATAGCAACTGATGAAATAGGAAGTATATAGATGTCAAAAATGTTGTAACATAGATAGATAAGGAGAAACATGAGACATTAAAAATTTGAAGTTTATTAGTACCTCATCAAAGGCTTCAAAGATATCAATGCTAGGCTGGTGAATTGTGCACACAACTGTTCTTCCTGTGTCAACTGTGTTTCTCACGGTTCGCATAACAATGGCGGCCGCTCTTGCGTCGAGACCTGATGTAGGCTCATCCATGAAAATGATTGAAGGATTAGCAACAAGTTCAACTGCTATTGTTAGCCTCTTTCTCTGTTCAGTTGACAACCCTGTAACTCCTGGAAGGCCAACTATTGCATCCTTGAGACTATTAAGCTCCACCAAGTCCATTACTTCCTCCACAAATTTCTACAAAGATAAAATCCATTTAAAGAAAGATCTTTCACTAATATTAAGGAAATAACAGAAGTGATATAGTGCTTAGTGTTTACCATCTTTTCGTCATGACTGACTTCTTTAGGTAACCGAAGGAAGGCTGAGTAAATCAAAGATTCATGGATAGTAACTTGAGGTGAATGGATATCAGTTTGTTCACAGTAGCCAGAAATTCTAGCAAAGGTTTCTTGATTCTTAGGGAATCCAGAGATTCGAATATCTCCTTCAACATATCCACCAGTCTTTCTTCCGGCTAAGACATCCATCAAAGTTGTTTTTCCAGCTCCACTAACTCCCATCAGAGCAGTTAGAACACCTGGCCTAAAGGCACCAGTTACCTCCCTAAGCAGTTGCAGCCGATCTTCGGTTGCTCCTTGGTCTCTCATTTCCTGTCAGAGTTAAATTGAAATTGCCATTGTAAGTGCCTACATTACTGGATATTAAAGCTATATCAGAAACCAGAATATGTTACAGGGTTCTTACTAGTGGCATGTCCACAAAGTAGTTAACACTATCAAAAGACATAGCAAGTGGTTGAAAAGGTAGAACCATTCCTCTCTTTGGGGCAACTCCAGTGGCTGACTCAATGTTTCCGGAAGCACTAGCATCGCTTTGGCTGCTCATCATTCTCTGCATTGCCACTTCTCCTAAAATGATTCATGCCAAACAAGACAAGCATGGTTATTTAGCATATTACTCCATTTTACATAAAAAAAAGTGCAGTTAAAGCTTTCTAATTTGGTATTTACTTCTAGGATCAGGCCTCGTGGCGAGTCTTGGTTCTTCTCTAGAGTCTCCCCCAACCTCCATTTCACTTTCATCTTCTATGATTCCTTGTTTCTTTCCAATGGCTAACAAAAAAAATTTGAAAAATAGATAGCTAGTTAGTGAGTGAGTGATAGAAGTAATCAAATAGACATTAAGATTGATTAGAGTGTGAGGTCTTACGATCAAGGTAAATTAGTGAAAGGGTGAAGAGAAAATTGAACAAAACTGTGAAACCAAGAAGAGCTCCTAAACCAATCCAATACCAATATGCGTGTTTAGGAGCATCAAAGGTGTTTAATACAGCTTCACCAATTGTGGGAGAACCATCTGAAGTCTGCAGGCAATTAAGTTTTAGTCACAATAGTTCTTGCATTATTTCTAATGAAAAATGTTCATATTTAATATTAATAATGATAGAGTTTTTACACTACTTACTGGATGATTCCACCTTGGAGCAAGCATTTCATTTGCAGAATATGCATTGAAAGCATATGCCAGAGGTGAAATCCAGTATCCCCATACCCACCAATTGGGAATGTCACCTGTTAAAATCAAGAGTTACTTAATTTGGGAAGCAAAATCCTTTCAACTTAACTAGTTAGTTGAACTAGTTTAGATTAGTTACTCACGTTTGGGAAGGATAAAACCACCAAGTAAAAATAGAATAAGCAACATCATAGGTCCACCAGTAAAAGCAATAATCATTGTTC
Organism: Arachis ipaensis; assembly: GCF_059453495.1. NCBI lineage: Eukaryota > Viridiplantae > Streptophyta > Magnoliopsida > Fabales > Fabaceae > Arachis > Arachis ipaensis. The sequence continues at coordinate 1,341,973 of NC_142443.1, read as the reverse complement.
TACACACTCCTGAGATAAGCCTGAACAACCCAGCTGCCATTTGTTGAACAACAAAGGTCAACAACAAGTGCTTGAAGAACCTGAAAAAGCATGCTTAGCAGTTAGCATCAAATATTATATATATCAATCAGTTATATAAAACATAACATTACTTCATTTTTAGGTAAATGAACAATACCTGCTAGCTTCAGGTGCAAATCCTATGGTGTAGTATGTAATACCAACCCAAACAACAGTCTCAACAATAGAAATGGGGAGTCTTAGGAGGAAATTAGGGAGTGTATAAGCCCAAGTAGGATGAAAAAGGTGGTCTCTGTGCTTGTAAAAGGTTGGTAGCCTTGCAATGGTGAGTGACAGCTCAGCAAATCCATTGAACATGTTCATGATCAATGTGAACAAGATTCCACCAATGTAAAGAGTTCCATCACTTACATTCCTCTGGTGCATATGTGTTCTTAAGAAGACAGTTGCAGATATAATTGAAAGAATGACTATTTGACCGGTTTTGAAGATATAAACAAAAGCATTCCTCTTGATCAATAGCCACTCCTTGTCCCAACATGCCTTGAGAAGCTTCATTCTTGGAACTGTGTACTTCTTGAAAACAAGAGCTGCTCTATGTCCTGCTGACTTGTCGAATGGAACAGCTAGTTCTCGCTCGAGTTGCATTCCGACATGGAATTGCTTGAACTTGTTTGCAAACTCAGTCACTGTTACATATCTGTATGGTCTGTGTTTGTCTGCCCAATATTGTTCTTGATCCTTCTTTGAGGTAACCTGTACAAATTATACTACAGTTAACCACACTATGATCCAATCTTTCTTAAAAGCATTATCCAAATGTTACCAATATATATATACCTCTTGTAAGAAATCAGCAGTTCCTTTTCTCTCAGGGCATCTAAACCCACATGACTCAAAGAACTCAACAATATGCTCACGTGGACCTTCATAAACAACTTGACCCTCTGCTATTAAGAAGATATCATCAAAGAGTTCGAATGTCTCTGGAGCAGGTTGAAGGAGGGACATGAGGATGGTTGCTTCAGTGATATGCACAACTTGCTGCAAGCATTTCACTATCTGATATGTTGTAGAACTATCAAGACCAGTTGATATTTCATCCATGAAAAGTGTTTTTGTTGGCCCAACAATCATTTCTCCTGTTACAATACACATATATACACATGTTAACTTGATTGCAAAGTTTTCAAAGGATATATAACATAGTTTCTTGATCTTATTACCTGTTGTTACACGCTTCCTTTGTCCACCAGATATACCTCTGCGCATATCGTCACCAACAACGGTATCTTTGCAAATATCAAGCCCCAGTATCTATATATAATAACATGATCAAGTTGTTAAGCACCACAATTATCAAAGTGAAATTTAGCCATCTTTCTTTAACAAAAAAAAAAATCACTTACTTTGAGAGTGTAGTCAGTAATTAGATTACTTTTCATTCCTTCCATTGCTGTAGCCTACAAAAACAAGCAAGAATAGTTAATATATGTGTTGAGTACATAACATAATTGATATATAAATTATAGTACCTTCATGAAAAGATCAAGTTCTGCCTCTGGAAATATGCCAGCATCCTTTTCCCTTCTAGCAAGCTCGGCTAATAAGTCTGTAATAACATTGTTAGAGAAAGAAAGCCAAAATTATGAGCACATTGATCCTGATCTATACAAACATTAAACCAAGATTTAAGATAAGTTGATTCGAGTTACCATATCGAGTTCCAACCCCCTGGCATCTAGCCGAAAAATCGAAAGTTTCTTTGACAGTCATTTCACCCAAATGTACATCATTTTGGCTGATGTATGCTGAAGTCTTTCTTGGTACAAACTCTTTAGTCTTGTATCCATTGTAAGTAACTTCTCCTTCCACCTATTTCATTCACATCAAGCCAAATAGTTAATTGTATGATCAGCATAATATATAATAGCATCATGAGTCATAGCATGATATTTGAATAATATATATGATAGGAGTGAAAAATATACCCTCAACTCAGGGTCCAATTTTGCAGCCAATGCAAGTAAAAGAGTGGTTTTCCCTGAAGAAGGTGGACCAAGCAAAAGGGCCATCCTGCACAAACCCAACATAATGGTTAAATATTATAACAACAAATTTTGAGAAGCTTAGCATATTAGTTTTAACAAACCTAGTTAAATTAATACCTGGAAGGTTTAACAATGCCATTGACATTTTTAAGAATAGTGAGTCTTCTTCTTTTTGTAGTACTAATCCCAAAGATACTGAGGCCAGCTTCCAGAATGTTCAATGCAACATTTGGTAGTGTTGGGAGGGCTCTGCTTCCAACATAGCAATCAGCCTCAATTGTCAAATTCTGAAACCTCACTTCCACTGTTGGAAGCCTGATTCCAACCCTGCAATAACATTTCTTGCTTAGTCAACTTCTTTACCAGCCTACTATCCGGATCATAATTTTATTTTTGTTACTAATTACTTTTACAGTTGTAAATAATAATTTATATGATATAGAAAAGTTGAACATGAAAGGTAACAATCAGGGTCAATGGTTAATCTAATCATAATTGCTTTGCTGGCTAATGATCCTTGGATTAAGGATTAGTATTTAGTAGTGGTCTAATTAATGTTAATTTAAGTACACTATCAGGGTTCATTAATTAAGGAAAAAATGACAAAAACAGCCGCTGGTATGAGAATACCTTTAACTTAGCCTTAGGACTTAGCTTTGCTGTGTGTTTCAAAGTCAAAATCGTAATGATATCCAAATCTTTCATTTTCGTTGTTTATAGATTTTCTTAATTTTCTTTTTGAACAAGTAACATTTATTTTTTAGTTAAATATTAGAAAATTCTCTTTTTATAAGAAAGGTATCTTTTTTTTGGTGACTACAAGAAAGGTATCTCTATAAACAATAAAAACAAAAACTTATTTTAGGCAGCGCAGTTTTTTTAAAAAGTTCTATAATTATATATAGAAGGAAGAGAAAATCGCAGTTCAATACCATGAATTATGATTATGGATTATGATAATCACCGGTTATTATTTGTAAACATTTTTCCTATTATTTTTTTTTTTATAAAACTACGTTTCCCTATTTTATTAGTAATAATTATTATATTGTTGTTAGAATATGACATGTATACAAATTCTACACTAGCTAGTTGAAAGGAATTAACTCTGCTCTCTTAGTAATAAATAACCATGCTAGTTAGTCAAAAATAATGTGTAGAAAAGAAAAATAAGGTCCAACTATATGTAAGGCAGTAGTAAGCAGTAATAAGTAATAACTGAAATTACAGAATAATAAAGGTTTTAATTTATTAAGCATATCATAAAAAAAATATTTTATAAAAATTAAATTTTTTTATATTTTTAATATATTGTATATATAAAAAATTAAGTCGACTTCACGTGAAGTTGATATTTTAGAGTCGTTAGATGAAAATTTAGTCAAATCAGTCAAATCATCTAACGACTTTCAGATATCAATTTCGCATGAAGTTAATTACACTCTACCATTTTTAAAATATATTCTTAAAATATAAATTAGTTAAATGTTATATATATTTATAGAAATTTAAAAAAATAAAAGGATGAATTAATTAAGCGGTAGAACTAACTTTTCAAGTCTGTTTCTGAACTTGATCAAATACTTCTCGTTATCTTCTTCAGCAACCTTGAAGATCTTGTCAACGATCTGTTGTCTCTCATTCATATCAAGCTTCCTCACATCAACCTCCCTGCGCTCTAACCTTGCGGCAGCGGCAGCGGCGGCGGCGTCATCGGCGGTAGTGTCTAAAGCAGTCTGGAAAATACTTGTCCTTAGCCTGTCATAGGTCGGCAGCCTCTCTATGGCCGCCCAAATGAGTGCCTCTTCATCTTGGTTGACGCTCATCGTCCGCCGCGAGTAGCGGCCGCTCGCAAACACTTCATCCCTCCAACTCGCCGCCCTGCTCCTGCTCCTGCTTATGCTTCTCGGTAAGTTTGCTATGTCCCCCTCCATCTTTGCTTTAATTTCTCTCCGATCCTTTTCTTCTTCTTAACTAACTACTCTTTGTTATTCTCATGGTTTTCTTCTTCTACTCATTCATGTTGTGAAGATAGATATGAATATATATTATTAGAGAGGACACCGAGGTGCCACAGAATAGTCTTAAGCCGTAACTTATGTGTATTATTATTCAAATGCAAAACTTGGACATTAGCCATATTATATATTATATGGGAAAGTACGAGGAGCCAATGGAATATTTATACAATGTATATAAGGAGTATTAGAGATATAATTATTAGTATTGCATTTTTACATCAGCTGAAATTTTTGGGATGAGTAGTATGTTAAATCCGAAAACTCAAGAGTTCGATACTTAGTGAACTCCAAAATCAGTCATAGTTCATTATCTCTCTAGCGGGATCCATATTATATTATATCGGTCTTCATTGGGATGAATATAATACACACCAAGTGGGTTCGAGTTTTTATTTTTTAACCAAAAAAATGGTTAAGAGACTAATAATGTTTTTAATTAAAAAATATGAAATTTTTTAGTGTTAGTTTAGATATTATGGTCATCTAATATTTTTTATATTTTATATATAATAAAAGGTAATTTAAAGTACTAAGGTATATATATATATATATATATATATATATATATATATATATATATATATATATATATATATATATATAGTTGTTCAAATAATAATTATTTTGATGTTTTCGGTCATGAACATTGAATGTCTCTACATGACTAATTCCTCTTCATCGGTCTTCCTAGTTAGTGGATATGTAGCAATTTTATAAATTCAATATGTGTATATTTAATTTTTTTTTTATATATTAATAAGATAAGATATAGCTTTTTATATTCATCATGAATCATGAATCATGTGATGAGGGGAATCCAGGAGAAAAATTATGAATATTATGAATCCCGAAGTAGTTTTGGCGTGGGTTGAACTTCAAGAAGAGAAAAATTTATGAAACTGAAAATTATGAATATTCCATCAAATTAAAGGATAAGAGACTAATGAATTAATGACTTGAATGTTTCCGCTATTTAGTTTTCCACAATTTAATTGGATTTGATATATTTGATATGGATATTATTAATTGAACTCAACGAAAATTCTACTTTAAAGGAATTTCAATGAAGCATGAAAAGTACTAGTAGACCGTTCTAAAGTATCTATTATTTAGATTAGCACCGCAATATATAAGTTGGTCAAATTCACATTAATTGTCAGTTACGTACTTCATTTTCACTATATTAATTATATGGTCTGACGTTTTTGCCATTTTGTAATATAATATTGTTTAGTCAAAACGTGGAAATGCGTTATGACAACGGAACAGCGACAATAAACAAATATATATATTCCATTTGACAGTTCATAAATACTAAAAATGATGTCTATATTATATTGTAAATACTCACAAACAAGAGGGAACAGTTGCATACACTACTAGTGTTGAAGGTTCAAAACTTTGACCAAAGAAATTTGGGCAGAAAAAATTGCTGCCTCTTTATTAGATATTTTTATTTTGTCTATGCATGATACGACAGATCAGCATAATTCATCTAGAATTTGACCTTGACAAGTTAAACCGCTTGCTATTACAATTCATCTAGAATTTAATTTTATAATAATTAATAATAAATAATAAAGGCTTTATATCATCACCCTTGCCCAGTAAAACATGTCTTGTTGACTTGGCTCTACACACTAATTTCAAGCCAAGAATTATGATTGTGTTTTGAAAAATAGAGAAGAAGACCACATTATAAGACTCTCTCTCTCTCAAAAGAGTTTGACTTTCTTTGCATATAATAACACATTTTCATTAAATAAAAGAGAAAAAGAATGATTGCATGTAAGTATGTAACCCCTTCACTTTATATATCAATTTTAGTCACTAAAAGTGAAAAAATCTCCAGAGTTTTTTCATCTCGAGATCAATTATGACATAAGATAAGCATGTTTATCATAATTTTATTATTCTATTTCTATATATGTAGGTGTAGCAAACCAATACAACAAAATTACATATATGTCCACATGATTTACATTTATACCACTAGACAAGATGACAACTCTGAAAACTTGCTAGCAAAGAAAAATATACTGTCATATACACAAGGTACATATGGTGAAATTGGCAAGAATTGTGCTTTAATTTTTCATTTTGATTCTGCCAAGAAAAACTATAGAAATCAGCCAATGATTTAAAAGAATTCTAGATTGTTCCATCAATCCTTTTCTCTTATCTAGTTTGGAAGTTGAGTGCTTTGATGCAGTAGGCAAATATAAAGGCAAAAAAGAGAGTGAATGCAACCAAAACAACAGCAACAGGTCCCATGAAATCTGGTTTAAATCCATAATGATCTTCAATATAGTCTTTGATAGCAGTGTGATTATTTGTCCCAAGCACAAGAATTTCTTTTGTTACATCTCTATATTGAGACACAATTAATCCATACACTGTCCATGCCACTGGACATATCCAATAATACCAAATCCACCATTTAGGAATTCTCTGTAATGCCAAAGTTGTTGGATAATGTTGCTAGTTAGCAAGAAGATTATAACATGCTTTGAAGAATTAGCAAATTGGAAAAGGTATATACTTACTGGTCTTGGAATGAAGAAGCCAGAGAAGAGATTGAAGACTCCATAGAAAGCAGCTGCAAATACTGCTGCTACTTGGTGGTTTGGTGTGATGGAAACAGTCATCATGCCATAGTATGTGAAGTACAACAAGGTGAAGAAGCTGACAAAGAAGAACCAAAAGAACTTTTCCACTTTCCATTCAAAGCTCACCATAGCATACACTATGAGTGAGTAGTATATAGTTTGAAAAAGTATATATGGTATTTCAGCAAAAACCTACAATAATGAAAAATCAATATCACCATAATAAGTAACAGATCCTAAATTCAAATTAGGTGAAGACTCACGTATAGTTATCTTCATTTAAAGTTGATAGTTAAGAACTATTAGATGATTTGACATATTTGATTAAATTGCCATCTAACGGTTTTCAATTATCAACTTCATATGAAGATAACTACGTGTGAGTGATCATCTTCAAATAAATAAATAACAATATGGTTCTCTAAAGTAAATAATCCATCTTCTGACCTGTGCAATAGCATAAGGTAAAGCTGAGTACATTCCAGCCGCTTTTTCTCTGTAGAACACTGTTCTTTCAATAGCTACTATAGGTTGAACAGTTTGACAGTTGTTGATACCAACAAAAATAACAGCACCATACAATGCTCCAATAATCTTGGTCAAGTCACCAGAGGTCTCTCTGCATAGATGACAAGCAAAATATAATAATCATATTAATTGAAATGAAAGACATATGATTGAAGATCTCAACATAAAAAGGCATCTCCAACCTTTTCTTTCCAACTCTCCAAAATATTGTTCCAATCATGAGAGCTGCAAGCAAGGTGAAGAAATATCTGACAAGGTTATAATCTGGACTCCTCCAATAAGTAACCCATTGCTTCCATAGACAGGACTTAAATTGTCCCCATATGGATTGAGAATACTGAGTTGGGAAATATAAATCTTTTGCTCCAGGAGGAGGTGTACTTAGCTCCTTTACAAGAGCTTTGTTTCTCCTGCTCATAAAGGATATATATAAATGTTTGCTCAAACCAAAAATGTATATGCAATTGTCAAGTTGCTAATAATTTAGCTATTTAATCTATATACTTACTGATACAAGGATGACGATTTGTAGTATTCAGCAAAGTCCACTCTGAGACGAACTTCAGCTGCTATGGAACTTACTTCTAGCATCCATGTTGCTGGGTTATACTTATCCTTAATTTTTGGGACCCCTTCAATTGCCTTTGAGCAATGTTTAAACATGAAATCAGATGTTGAGCCCCTTTTTTAACAAGAATTTTTTATATAAATATATCTAGTTATGGTAATACCTCAAAATATTCAATAATCTTGTGGGAATTTCTTCCTAATGGTCCTGCATAGATCACTTGTCCTCCCCTCTTCATCAATAGCAACTAATGGAATAGGAAATATATAAATGTCAGTAACATACATGATCAGGAGAAACACAAGAGATGTGAAAATTTTGAAGTTGATTAGTACCTCATCAAAGGCTTCAAAGATATCAATGCTAGGCTGGTGAATTGTGCAAACTACTGTTCTTCCAGTGTCAACAGTGTTTCTCACAGTTCTCATAACAATGGCTGCTGCTCTTGCATCAAGACCTGATGTAGGCTCATCCATGAAAATGATTGAAGGATTAGCAACAAGCTCAACTGCTATTGTTAGCCTCTTTCTCTGTTCTGTTGATAACCCTGTAACTCCTGGAAGCCCAACCATTGCATCCTTGAGATTATTCAACTCCACCAAATCCATTACTTCATCCACAAATTTCTACAAAGATTTTAAACCATTGTAAGAATATCTTTCACTACCTTAATTAAGAGAATAACAAAACAGATATTATGCTTTGTGTTCTTACTATCTTTTCTTGGTTGCTAACTTCTTTAGGTAACCGAAGGAAGGCTGAGAAAATCAAAGACTCTCTGACTGTAACTTGGGGTGAATGGATATCAGTTTGTTCACAGTACCCTGAAATTCTTGCAAAGGTTTCTTGATTCTTAGGGAATCCAGAGATTCGGACATCTCCTTCAATGTATCCACCTGTCTTTCTTCCAGCTAAGACATCCATCAAAGTTGTCTTTCCAGCTCCACTAACTCCCATAAGAGCAGTTAGAACTCCAGGCCTAAAGGCACCGGTTACCTCCCTAAGCAGTTGTAGCCTATCGTCTGTCACTCCTTGATCTTTCATTTCCTGTCACAATTATGATCAAATCTGGCTTCATGATTCCCATGAAAAATTTGTTATTAAAATAAATGAACATGTTTAATGGGGATTCTTACAGCAGGCATGTCTACATAATAGTTAACACTATCAAAAGACATAGCAAGTGGCTGAAAAGGTAAAACCATTCCTCTTTTTGCAGCAACTCCAGTTGCTAACTCAACTGATGATGAATCAACCTTTTTCAATCCACCAGGATCACTTTGGCTTCTCATTCTTTGCATTGCCACTTCTCCTGAAAATACAAAACATGACAATTAAGTATGATCAAGCATGTTTATCAGGTAAATCATAATTGAGAAGTTAAAAGTTATGTTATAATTTGATGTTTTATTACTTGTGTTATTTCCATCAGCAACAAACAATGGTTGAAGTGAAAACTCTTTGTTGGCCTCAGGCCTTGCGAGTCTTGGTTCTTCCTTGGAGTCCCCTCCAACCCCCATTTCACTTGCTTCTTCTTCAGATATAGTTGCTTGTTTGTTTCCAATAGCTAGTGAGCCAAATGATACCAGACATACCAATAAGAATAGTTAGTGAGTAAAATGAAAGAAATAAATAATTGATCACTAGAAATATTGATGAGGATATGTGAGCTCTTACGATTCAGATACATCAGTGAAATAGTGAAGAGAATGTTGTAGAAAATTACAAAACCAATAAGAGCCCCTGCACCTATCCAATACCATCTTTTCTCATCTGGAACACCAAATGTATCTAATGTTTTTGCACCCAATGTGGGAGAACCATCTGAGGACTGTTAAGTTAAGCAGTGAAAGTTAAGTCAGAAACAATTTGTGCTACACCAAATAATGTTCATAGTTTTTGAAATAATTAATTACCGGATGATTCCACCTTGGAGCAAGCATTTCATTCACAGAAAATGCATTGAAAGCATATGTCAGTGGAGAAATCCAGTAGCCCCATATCCACCATTTTGGAATGTCACCTGTTAAAGATTAATGATAATATGATAAGTGTGTGAGTACTTTCTTCAAACACATAGCATACATTTATGTTAAAGTTTGGATAATAAGTTACCCACGTTTTGGGATGAGGAAACCACCAAGTAAAAATACAAGAAGCAGCATGAGGGCTCCACCAGTGTTGGCAATAATCATTGTTCTACAAACTCCAGAAATTACTCTAAACATTCCAGCTGCCATTTGTTGGACTAGAAATACCAACAACAAGTGCTTGAAGAACCTACAAGAAAATATTTTATAAGATTCAAAACTCCATACTATAGTTATGAAACTACTTCTATCACGTCTCCTCACGTAAGAGCTTTTCTGAATTTGCATGAATTTTCTTCCTTTTGAGAGTTAACAAGGATTAAACTCTAAACTCTGATACTACATTTTTATTAAGATGAAAACTCATGTGCATTTAATTTGATATAAAGCTGATAGTTGAGAATCGTTAGATGACAGTTTAGTCAAATCTGATAGATCATTTAACGACTCTTAACTATCAACTTCACGCACGAAATTAACTGCACATGAGTACTAACAGAAGAAAACACCTGAATAGTTATATTTTTAACAATATAAATGCATCAATTTAGTCAAATCTGTCAAATTATTTAAGGACTCTTATCTATCATTTAACAGTATAAACTACTTTTAACTTGATGTGAAGCTGATAGTTGAGAATCGTAAGATGACAATTTAGTCAAATCTGTCATACGACTCTTATCTATCAACTTCACACAAAATTACCTGCACCTGAATTTTCATGTTTTATTAACTACTTTTTTCAAAAAATTTAAATTAACAGAAAAAAACACATGAATATTTATATTTTTAACTGTATAAATGCATCACATAGAGAGGTGAGAGTGAGTATACCTAGTAGCTTCTGGTGCAAAACCAATAGTGTAGTAAGTAATAAGAACCCAAACAACAGATTCAAAGAGAGAAATGGGGATCCCTAAGAGGAAGTTAGGGAGAGTGTAAGTCCATGCAGGATGGAAAAGATGATCTCTGTGCTTATAGAACACAGGTTGCCTCTTAATGGTGAGTGAAAGCTCAGCAAAGCCATTGAACATGTTCATGGTCATGGTGAACAAGATTCCACCAATGTAAAGAACAGCATCGTCCACATTCCTTCGGTGCATTGTGGTCTTCAAGAAGAGAGTTGCGGAGATGACAGCAACGATGACAATCTGCGTGGTCTTGAAGACGTAAACGAAGGAGTTCCTCTTGATGAGAAGGCACTCCTTGTCCCAACAAGCTTTGAGCAGTTTCATTGCTGGAACAGAGTATTTCTTGAAAACAAGAGCTGCTCTGTGTCCCTTTGATTTGTCGTACGGAACAGAGAGCTCACTCTGCAGTTGCATGCCGACGTGGAAGTTGTTGAATTTGTTTGCAAACTCGCTGACTGTGACGTATCTATATGGTTTGCTTCTGTCTGCCCAGTATTGTTCTTGGTCCTTCCTTGATGTCACCTGACATCAAAATCATATTCTCATTTGTGTCTAAGAAGGTAAAAATTTTACGTGAATTTAATTGCTGAGAGCCTTACATGAAAATTTAGTCAAATCAGTCAAATTATGTAACAGCTTTCAGGTTCATGTGAAAATCGACTGTACTTAAGTTTTCACCGTTTAAGAAACTATTATTAGTAAAATTTGATTAAGTTTTACATATTTAATATATATAAAAAAATTTGATTATTTTGATATGATAGAATTGTTTTATATTTGCCGATTGATTAACAGAGAAATTTTTGGACTAACAATTTTAGTGTTTTTTGTTATTATTTAATCAGTACAAACATTAAATTATTTTTAACAAATAAATTTTATTAATTTATGTGTGTAATTTTTTAAAAAATATGGATGCAAACTATATTGATTCATGTATACAGATTCTGATAAATATAGATATAAATTATACATTTTTTGTGTGTAAAATTTTTGTAAATATAAATATAAATTATTATTGATAAAATACTAATAAAAAATGATAATATTTATTGGTCATATAATATTATTCAAAATAATATATATAAATACACATGTTTGTATTTATGAAATATTTTTAAAATTTTTATGGTAATTATGTCAAATAATATTTTATCTAGTTTTTTTTATAATTATCTATTACTTTTAAAAGATGGAAAAATCTCATTTTAAATAGTTTGAATATGTTGAACAAATCAGTATAATATTTAATTAAGAGAATGAATTAAATAGAAGATAGATAAATGGTAAAAAAAATATACAAAATAATAAAAAAATCTATATATAAACAGTTTTGCAATAAATATAAATATGATAAGACGCAATTATATTGTTTGATTTATATAGCAGATTGTTTTTATTAGGATAAATTTTGTTATTGTTGTTATATTTGCTAATTTTAACTTATTAATAACAAGAGCTTGATGTGTTTTAATTTATTAATGTGATGTACTTGTAATTTGTAATGTTATAAAAAAAATTTTAAGTACATCAGTAAATGCTTTAGTAAAGTTTAAGTAATAATTTTAATTATATATTATATATAATTACTAAAATAATATACTGATACACTTAAAAAATTTTTAATGTTATATTATAATGATATATTTTAAATTTTTTTTGAGTTTTAAATGTATCGAAAATATCAGTGTTCCAATTATTTTAACCGTTGATTTGAATTCTAAAAAATATATATAATATATATTAATTGAAATCAACTATTAAAATAATTAAAATACCGATATTTTCAGTACACTTTAAATTTTTTCTAATTGATATACTACCTCTTGTAAGAAATCGGCAGTTCCTTTTCTGTCAGGACATTTGAATCCACAAGATTCAAAGAAGTCAACTACATGCTCACGTGGGCCCTGATAAACAATTTGACCCTCTGATATTAAGAAGATATCGTCGAAGAGATCGAATGTCTCAGGAGCAGGTTGTAAGAGAGACATGAATATGGTTGCTTCAGTTATGTGTACAATCTGCTGCAAACATTTTACTATCTGATATGTTGTTGAACTATCAAGACCTGTTGATATTTCATCCATGAATAGTGTTTTTGTGGGCCCAACGATCATTTCTCCTGTAACATACCAAAGAGAAAAAAAAATAATTTCATCTTAGAACAAACTATAAAATATAAGTAAATAGTTAAATTAATTTTTAAAAAATAATTTTTTTAATTAATTTTTTTAAAATTTTAAGTTAGTTATATTAATTTTTTTATTATTTCCGTTATTAATTATGTAAGAGTTTATTGATGTAGTACGTTAAGTAACATCATAATATACATCCGGTAGTTCTAATTGACGATAAATATAATAAATTTATAAAATTAGATTAAATCAAATTCAAAGCGAGAAATTTCAATGCATCAAGTTTTTTTTTAAATTATGTTTTAATTTGATCTAATTTTATAAATTTATTATGTTAATAGTCAATTAAAATTTTTAATTAAGTGTGTATACTGTATCACTCAATGTATAATATCACACCATCAACAAAAGAAATTATAGAATGACTAACGTGATTAATTTAAAATTTGTGAGAAAGAAATTTGATTAAAAAAAAATTGATACCAATTTAAAAAATGAGTAATCTTTCGCAGATGAATTTGATTATTTACTTTATAAAATTTTGAAATAGAACCTTCTACTGTATATATTTAACGGAAATTTATTCATTTTAAAAACACAAATGCATCTTATTATAATGCATGCAGGCCAATGTTGTTTTATATTATTAGAATGTAGCAGAGATTAGGTAATGTATAGCATAATCAAGGTATTATTTGGCCGGACTCATTTTCTTAATAAGTTATTGCAACAAGCTCTAATTACCTTTGAATGGTTCTTTCTTCCTTTCAATAAAGAAGAATTCTTTTGGTTTTCTTTTTTAATTAATAATTACATCTGACGATGAGTGTATAAAATTAAACTAAACCTATTCAAACGTTGATAGAGGCAAGCTTCGGGATTAAAAATAAAAATAAAAATAAAATAGCAGAAACAAAAGACAAAAAAAAAAAATTTGAACCAGAAAATAAAAAATAGAAAAATGCTATTTGTACACCAAAATCAGTCACCAATGTATTTGTGTATAAATATATGTGTGGTTTAATTTATTTTCATAATGTATTTGTATCTCACCATGTATTTTATATTAGTGGCTGATTTTGATATACAGGTAGCATAACTCAAAAAAAATATTATTTTGACTTTTTAAATTAAAAAAGAAAAACCTGTTGTTACACGCTTTTTTTGGCCACCGGAAACACCTCTCTGCATTTCATCACCCACAATAGTATCTTTACAAATATCAAGCCCTAATATCTGCATAACATTATCAAATCATTAATCTCTAAAAGAAATCATGCATGGTAGAATTTAATGTAATTTGTCAAAGTAGAATTCACTTACTTTGAGAGTGTAATCAGTAATGAGACTGCTTTCTGTTCCTTCTAATGCCGTAGCCTAAATATATAAGCATCAAAAATATATTCCACACAGTAAGAAACAATTAATGCATGAAATTATTTATAACTATGAATATTTAATTACTACATAACTCAAATTAATTAATGGCACCTTCATGAAAAGGTCAATTTCTGCCTCTGGAAATATGCCAGCTTCCTTTTCCCTTCGAGCAAGCTCGGATAACAAGTCTATGTTAACAATTAAACAATAAAGCTAAAGTTGTTAATACAAAAATAGAACATTATTAACCCATGTTTTAATATGAAATTTTTTGTTAGTTAGTTAATTAAGTTACCATAACGAGTTCCAACCCCTTGGCATCTAGCTGAGAAGTCCAAGGTTTCTTTAACGGTCATTTCACCCACATGCACATCATTTTGGCTAATGTATGCTGAAGTCTTTCTAGGAACAAACTCATTAAGCTTGTGTCCATTGTAACTGATTTCACCTTCTACCTATTTCATCCAAACCAATACAAACATCACTCTTCTTCAATTCCTCATGTTAACAAAATAGTATTTTTTTAGGGCAATAAAATCATGTTACAAACATCACTTCAATTATGCTATTCGTACATGAAAAATCAGTCACTATGTATAAAGATATATATTTGACATCTTCTAAAAAAATCAGTATACTATTGTAAACAAGTTTAATTGTTTATATATTGGACTGCGTTTGTTTACAGGCATGAGACACTAAGACAGAGATAGAGGGACATAAAATCGTATCTGAGATGAGATATAGACAGAGGAGACATTGTATCTAAAACTACTGAATTAGTGTATT
Organism: Arachis ipaensis; assembly: GCF_059453495.1. NCBI lineage: Eukaryota > Viridiplantae > Streptophyta > Magnoliopsida > Fabales > Fabaceae > Arachis > Arachis ipaensis. Next base: position 1,326,867 of record NC_142443.1, on the reverse strand, counting down.
TTGTGTCTATCCTAACAAAAAAGACACAAAAATACTAATAAGAGACACAACTTATGTTTTATTTTTTCTTTTATTATTCTTGTTAATTTTTTATAATTATATTTTTAATTATTATATTTTTCTTCCCAAATTTTTAGATGAAAAAAATAAAAATAAATTAGACTTTCATAATTTGTTCTAATTTATCATCAAACAAAATATAAGAACAGTAAATTTTTATAGCTCTATCCTTCCTGTCTTGTTCTCAGTGTTTTTGTCTTGTTTTATTTTCAAAACCAAACGCAGCTTTGCAAATTTAATTATTTTTTTATGAAATATTTAATTGTTTTGGTAATTATTTATTTAATTAGAAAATTATATGAATTAATATGTATAAATATATGAAGCATTTTTTTTATGAAAAATATATATAAAGCTATATTGTGTGGTAATGAAAATGATGGGATTGGAAGGTACCCTGAGGTGAGGGTCCAATTTTCCGGCCAATGCAAGTAACAGAGTCGTTTTCCCTGAAGAAGGGGGACCAAGCAAAAGGGCCATCCTACACACAATAACAACAAAAATATTATAATAGATCAACTAACTTGAAAACTTTTCTAGATAATATAATTCCAAAACAAAAATAATGATGTGATCATACCTAGAAGGTTTAATAATACCAGAAGCATTCTTAAGAATAGTGAGCTTTGTTCTCTTCGTGGTTCTAATCCCACATAAACTTAGGCCAGATTCCAAAATGTTCAATGCAACATTTGGTAGTGTTGGGAGGGCTCTGCTTCCAACATAGCAATCAGCCTCAATTGTCAAATTCTGAAACCTCACTTCCACTGTTGGAAGTCTGATTCCAACCCTGCCATTAGTAGAAAGTTTAATCCTTTCTTTGCATAAATTGAAAAAAGAATAGTTATACCTAAAACATAGATACTCGTATAAAATTATTTTTATGTGAATATTGTAATGTTATATCAAATTATTTAATAATTTTTAGCTATAATCTTTATGTGAGTAATTTAAAAAACCATTGTTTTTGATAATATGAATAAAGATATATATATATATATATATATATATATCTTTCTTGGAAACATATTCTTTTATGTTCCATTCATGTTGGAAAAATCATGCGTGTCTGTTGTGTCCAACTGTATCTTAATAAAAAATAATTTTTTTTTCTCTGGACACTCCTGGACACACCAAAATACAATCACGTGTCCGCGTGTCCAGTCTTATTCTTAACATATATTCTTAAAATAAATTTAGATATAGTATATATTATTATTTATTAAAATAAAAAATATTTTAAATACTTGATATAATTAAAATAAGACATTAAAAAAATTAAAAAATTTAATTTATATTTTAATATCAATAAAATATCAAAATATAATTACAATTTATCTAAAAAATACTTTATATTTTATATATATGCGTGTCCCCGTATCATGTAAGATTTTAAAATTCGCATGTCTACGTGTCCGTGTCCGTGTCCGTGCATCATAGGTAATAACTAATAAGTCAAGTCACGTGCACACTCAAAGTCAAATCTAAATCATAAACAAAATCTTCAATGATGTTGTCTCTCTTTACACGTGGTAAAAAAGGTTAGGAAAAGTATAAAATTTAATAACTCGTATTATATTTCTGCAAGTCAGAAACTAGTTGAAAAGAGTTCACACGACTTCACAGTCATCTATGTTGATTTTGTTCCTATAAGTTTGAAATTTTGAGTCTCAAACTATAATTCTTAAGACTTTTAATGGTGCAAGATTGTAAGCTTGCTACGAAACTCAATGTTCATGTGCACTTCGTTGAAAAACCTCTCTAGTTAATAATAAGTATTTTAAGATTATCAATATTTTGATGAATTTAATTTTGTTCTATTGACAATATAATTATTTAACAAAAACCATAGTTTAAATAATAAATTTAAAAGTTAATTATTTTTACTTATCTAGCAATATATCATATTGATTATGGTAGAAACACAAGTACAGTTAACTTGATGTGAAATTGATAGCTGAGAGTCGATAAATAATTTGATTGGTTTGACTAGATTATCATTTAACGCCTCTTAACTATCAAATTTTACATGAATTTTACTGTAACTAAATTTTCACTATTATTTATGGTGAAAACTCATGTGCAGTTGACTTCACGTAAAGTTGATAGCTGAGAGTCGTTAGATGAAAATTTAGTCAAATCAGTCAAATCATCTAACGACTCTCAATTATCAACTTCACGTGAAGTCGACTGCACCTGAGTTTCCACCATTAATTATACATCTAAAACTCTTTTATATGGACTACATACAAATTAAATAATTTTATATTGAACATTAAACGTGAAAGATAGAAACAGAGCTTACTTTTGAATTCTGTTTCTGAACTTTGTTAAGAACTTCTCATTATCTTCTTCAGCAACCTTGAAAATCTTGTCAATGATTTGTTGCCTCTCATTGATATCAAGCTTCCGAACATCAACTTCCTTGTGCCCCATTTTGGCATCATCATTCCCTTCCAAAGCAGTTTGGATGATACTTGTTCTAAGCCTATCATAGGTTGGCAATTTCTCTATGGCAGCCCATTTGAGAGCCTCTTCATCTTCATCAACATTCGAGCTCCTTCGCGAATATCGGCCGCTCGCAAACACTTCCTCCATTCTCCAACTTGTCTTACTCAAGTTCCTGCTGATGGTTCTTGTTAACTTCCCCTCCATTTTGCTTCCTTTCCCTAATAACTGAGACGACGAAAACAGAGTTAGTGTCCTAAAACAGAGTTGTCCTGTTTTTTCCCCTGTTTTGATGCAGGGGAGAACAGAGTTGAACTATAGAACCTATATATACATAACAATAAAAACTACTTTATTCATGATTCACATCAAAACAAGCATAACTAAATAACAGAATAGGAAGGTTTATAGTGAGAATACATACTTTGAATTGGAATAAGAGAAGACAAGGAGATAGAGAAGTAATATCTTGTGTGGTTAATATAGGGAAGGTTTAGTTTGTTAGAGTTGGAAACTAGAAAAGTTATGTGTGGCCTTTTCTAGTTTGAAACAGGACTTCCTTCTTAGAGAATGTGTTGCCTCTTATTTTCTTTCTCATGCTTTTTCTGTTTTCACAAACAACTTCAAATGACAAACGACTTGGACTCAAAGTCTTAATGAATATTTATTTATAATAAATAAATTATAGATGCATACAAAAGTGATGAATTGATAGGGAAAGAAAGAGAGGGAACACCGAGGCGATCAAGTATTATTATATGATTTAAAAACACATTTAATATTTTTTTTAAATAATCACTTAATTTTTTAATTTTTATAAATTCTCTTCGTCATTATAAATTAGAGTGAATACCCCATCCGATCCCTGACAATTATCTCGAAAGGACAACGAGACTCTCAAGAAAAAAAAAACACCAAATCCGACTCCTAATCTTTTTTTTGGGACAGATTAGCCCCTGTGAAAAAAACAACATTGACTTTTTTTTGGCACAGGAACCTCGTTGTCATTTCGAGATAATTGTCAGGAGCTGGGTTGAGTTTTTTTTGTCAAGGGCCTCGTTGTCTTTCAAAGTAATTGTCAGGGGCTGTTTTAGATTTTTCTCTATAAATTAAGATAGACGATTTTTTAAACTGTAATAAATATCCTTTAATAATAATAGTAAAATTACAAGCTCGGTAATTGACCAATTCGTTAAAAGAGGCAGGCTTAGGTTTTGATTGTTGTTAAATATGTTTAGTTACTTATAAATTTTCTTGTAGCTTTGTATAGGGAGACCAAGACATACATAGAGAACAGATCATTTTAAAACTCAAACATGGAGAGTGTCGTGTGATGTTGGAAGAATTTGTTTTGTATGATTTGTTTTGTTTGGATGGATGGTTTATGGGAAGAATTGGTCAAATGCTAGCAAGAATGGCCAATTGGCCAAGACCCCAAGGCAGAAAAGTTTTAATTTTATAGTAATAATTTAATTTTGATGTACTATTAGTGTAAAATAATTTTATACGTGCATTTAATTACGTAATATTATATCAACCAAAATTTATTTTTTACATTAATCGCATATATAATCATTTAAAAAAATAAATGTAATTGTACGACTGTATAATATTTTATACTGTTAAAATTAAACTCTTCTTAGAAATTATGATTCCAAAGAAGATACTTCAGCTTAGAGGAATCTATGAATGATTAAGCAATGAGTTTGACTAAGCTAAGACTAAGGACTTAGGATTTTTAATATGTAATATTTTTTTGAATAATTTTGCATGTATATCATTTATCTTGGTTTAAACTTTAAACTTTCAACTTTAAAATGAATTAGTGTTGATATGATTTTTTTTTTTAATTCCAGTTAAGATATCTTATATTTATACATTTTTCATCCGTTCATAATATTTGTGAATTTTTTTTATTTAGTTACTAATTCAGTAGAAATAGAACATTTTTTTTATCAGAAACAACCAACTATTAATATAAAAATATGGAATGGTCTGATGGTTTGATTTGTAATCAAATTAAATTTATATTTATAATCAAACTTGATTTTTTATTTTTTTTAATAAAAAATTGTGCAGTCGTTCGGCTGTTTAATATGTTGATCGTTTCTTCAAAATCTCCAACCTACTTGCATGTAATTAATTTGTTAGCAGTCCATCCATATCTGTTTTATTTATTATTGTTTGATATTAAAGTTGTTTAGCTACCTCATCATGTACCAAATAACAATTATACATAATATGAAACCAAATGACACATTTGCATGTCCTTTTTGCAAGTTTAATATACAATAACAATAGTGAACTATCACATTAGAACAAATAGAAATGTACACTAGCTTGGAATAAGGTACATTAATATTTTAACAACTATATGCACCATTTTTATGTATATTATTTTTTAATTTTATATTTTTTTATTAAAAATAATTGATAAAATTAAATGATAAATATTTATTATTTATACCAGAGAAAAATAAATAAGTTTATTTTGACCTTAGAGAGTAGAGGATGAGCAGTTGCTCCTTAATAATTTGCATGCATATTATTCAAAGGGATCGGATGAAAGAGCTGCATCATTGTCTTTATTTTAGAAAGAGATGTTATTTGAAATTTAAACAAGTAGAAGTAAAGTGTTTATTCACTTTATTGACATCCAACACGTATAATAACAATTAAAAATAAAAATCCAAATTTTAAACTAAAAATAAGACTTGTTATTTGATTCCAGGTATACGTAAAATATACAATACTCAAATAATAATACATTTCTTTAATTTCAAGTAAAACCTAAAAATTTGCCAATGAGTTATGATACGTTACCTGTATCCTCGGTCGCCCGGAATACTCGGCACACAAATATCCGAGGCTGACGTCACGTTAAACAAGCTCGGAACAAATGCAGATAAGCTCGGTCTCACCTATTCAAATAAAAAGACACGTGCATCATAAAGCTCGGTCCCGTATCAGCCGTCCGAAAATCTCGGCACGTGATCAGGACCGAAACAGCATCACTCAACTGTAAAATAGGAAACGTGCTCAGCAGATTTATAGCACCATAACAGAATATCTTAACTAATCTATAAACTAGGACTCACCCACTAACGGGTAGAAACCAACTTCTATAAAACCTAGCTAATACACTTGGCTAGGCCTCAGGTTCCACTATCAGTCTTCATATTTACTTATTCACTCTCACTTAATTACTCTCTCTCTCTCTTTTCTGAGACTATTACTAACTTGAGCGTCGGAGTATCTTTTGCAGGTATTCCCGCCGCGGTGTTTGTCCATCGGCCGACGTGAAGCTCTTCCTCTCCGTCGACGACTCACTCGGAAGTGCTTAAGCTCGGCCTACCCAGTACAGGACGAATCACTTGGCGCCCACCGTGGGGCCGGGAGTACATCTAACCCCACTGTTTCCTTTGTTTAGTCTTTTACCTTATTTTGCAGGATCCCCGATCCTCGGACATGGCTGACAAGGAAAATCCACAACTTTCACAGGATGACCTCCTGGCTCAGATCGCTGAGCTTCAGGCGGAGGTACGAAGGATAGCCGAGTTCTCAACACAAAATAATGGAGAGAACTCCAAAGGCTCAGCTCAAAGTACGGCGGACCCTTTAAACATCGTCCCGCCAAAGGAAAAGCTCACCCTCGACAACCCCTTCTCCGAGGAGATCACAAATTACCAGATGCCAAAAAACTTCACGCTGCCCACCGCGCTGGAGCCGTACAAGGGGTTCGGCGACCCCCGAGCCCATGTAAAGAAGTTCCAATCGATGATGTTCTTCAACGGCCCGAACAATGAGCCCGTCCTCTGTCGAGCATTTCCCACTTACCTAGATGGTGCGGCGTTACTCTGGTTTTCTAAACTTTCTGCAGGTTCGATCTCCTCCTTTGAAGACCTCGCCAGATCATTTATTGATTACTTCGCTGCATCAAGAATATATGTACATGGCTCGGACTTTCTCGGCACCATCAAACAAGGTCAGCACGAGAGTCTGAAAGACTACATGACCAGATTCGCGGACGCCACTATGGAGATCCAAGACTTGGACCCGGCCGTCCACCTACATGCTCTCAAGGCCGGCCTCAGACCAGGCAAATTTCGGGAAACCATTGCCATAACAAAACCAAAGACGTTAGAGGAATTCCGAGAAAGGGCGGCTGGGCAAATGGAGATCGAAGAACTCCGAGAAGCCCAGAAATCAGACAAACAGCCACATCGGAGAGATGAGGAAAGGACTTTCAGATCGCCAGGTAACAGGGACACAAAGAAACCTCCTAAGCCCGCGTCAAAGTACAACACATACACCAGATTTAACACTAGAAGAGAGAACATCATCAGAGAGATCCTCAACGCCAGAATCATAAAACCACCAGCCCGAGCAGGGAACTACCAGGATCAACGATTCGTGGACAAGACAAAACATTGTGCCTTCCACCGAAAGTTCGGTCATACCACAGATGACTGCATCGTTGCGAAAGACCTCCTGGAAAGACTAGCACGCCAAGGTCTCCTGGACAAATACATTGAGACCCGGAAGGGCAGAGGAGGAAACTCGGACAGGGCAGAGCATAAGCAAGCGACAGTTGACGACAAAAAAGAGAGGACGACTCCTGATCCGCCAAGAGGAGTCATCAACCACATATCAGGAGGATTCGCAGGCGGAGGAGAAACAAGCTCGGCCAGGAAGCGGAGCTATAGAGCAATGCTGGCAATCGAAGGAACCATACAACCAAAGAAGGGCAAAGAACCAGACGTCACAATATCCTTCAACCAAACAGACTTCAAATCGGCAAGCCCTAACCTCGACGACCCCGTGGTAATTTCCATCCAGGTCGGAGAGCTGTTGGTAAGAAAAACATTGTTAGATCCAGGTAGTAGTGCTGACGTTTTATTTTACTCTACTTTTACAAAAATGAAATTATCAGAGAAATTGATACAACCCTCCTCTGGAGAGCTAATTGGGTTCTCCGGAGAGAGAGTCCCCATCATGGGGCATATATGGCTAAAGACCACAATGGGAGAGATCCCTATGTCAAAATCAATTGATATTCAATATCTAATAGTAAACTGTTACAGCCCTTATAATATTATACTTGGGAGACCCGCACTGAACATATTCAGGGCAGTGGTGTCCACATTACACCTGTGTGTCAAGTTTCCAGTGCAGGAAAACAAGATCGCTACGGTGTACGCCGACCATCAAGAAGCTCGGCAGTGTTACAACGCTGGTCTAAAACCAGTCCAAACAGAACAGGAAGCTCGGCCCCAGGTTCAAGCAATCCACACTACGGCCAACTCAGCAACACTAGCCGATCTAGACCCAAGGGAAGACCTCGGCGAAAGACCTCGGCCAATGGACGATCTTCAACAAATAACACTAACAGCAGATGACAAACAATGTACATATGTGGGAGAGGCATTAGAAGGAGCAGACCGAGCAAGACTCATTCACATACTGCGTCAGAACGCCGACCTTTTTGCATGGACACCAGATGACATGCCCGGAATCAACCCAGAAGTCATCTGCCACAAGCTAGCAATCGACAAAACAATCCTACCAGTTGCACAAAAGAAAAGGAACCTCGGAGAAGAGAAAAAACAAGCAGCACTCGAAGAAACCCAGAAGCTCCTCAATTCAGGTTTCATCAGAGAGATTCGCTTCACCACATGGTTGTCCAACGTGGTAATGGTAAGGAAGAGCTCAGGTAAATGGCGCATGTGCGTCGACTTTACAAATTTAAATAAAGCTTGCCCTAAAGATGCATATCCACTGCCTTGCATTGATAAATTAGTTGATAACGCCTCTGGTTATAAAGCTTTGAGTTTTATGGATGCATACTCTGGCTATAACCAGATTCTAATGCACCCAGAAGACCAAAGCAAAACAGCTTTTATAACAGAACACGGGAATTTTTGTTACAAGGTAATGCCCTTTGGCCTAAAGAATGCAGGTGCGACATATCAAAGGCTAATGGACAAAGTGTTCCAACAACAGATAGGCCGCAATATGGAGGTATACGTAGATGACATGGTAGCAAAAACACCTATGCAGAGGTCACACTGTGACGACCTAGTAGAAATCTTCAGACAACTCCGAGCATATAACATGAGACTCAATCCAGACAAATGTGCGTTCGGAGTACAAGGGGGGAAGTTCCTGGGATTCATGTTAACATCTCGAGGCATCGAGGCCAACCCAGAAAAGTGCAGGGCCGTGCTGAACATGGCAAGCCCAAAAACGGTAAAGGAAGTCCAGCAACTTGCAGGACGAATAGCTGCCCTGTCACGTTTCCTACCTGCAGTGGCAAACCGATCTTATCACTTTTTCCAGACATTCTCTAAAGGCAGGAAGTTCAACTGGACAGACGAATGCGAAAATGCTTTTACCGAACTTAAACAACACTTAACATCACCACCAATCCTCCAAAGACCAGAAACAGGTAACCCACTGTATTTATACCTATCAGTATCTAACCATGCTATAAGCTCGGTTTTAGTAACAGAAACAGGAAGAAAGCAAAGCCCAATATACTTCATCAGTAGGGTGCTACAACCAACAGAAACAAGGTACCCGAAGATAGAACAACTGGCGCTAGCACTAATCACCACAGCAAGAAGACTGCGGCACTATTTTCAGAGCCACACAATCATAGTGCGAACAGACCAACCGCTGAGGCAGATACTAACCAGACCCGAGCTCGCCGGCAGATTGATAAAGTGGTCGGTCGAGCTCTCCGAGTTCAACATCCAATACGAATCAAGGAAAACACTGAAGTCACAGGTGCTAGCCGACTTTATATCGGAGATGACTAAAGACACACATAATACAGAGGTTAGGTGGAGCATGCACGTAGACGGAGCGTCAAACAAAGAAGGCAGTGGGGCAGGGATACTACTAAAAGAAGGAGACAAAGTGGTGGCCGAACAGTCACTACAGTTCCGCTTCAACGCAAGCAACAATCAGGCAGAATATGAAGCCCTACTCGCTGGGCTAAAGCTCGCCCTACAACTACAAGTACCCCGAATAACAGCCTACTGCGACTCTTCCTTGGTGGTACATCAAATAAAGGGCGAATTTCAGGTAAAAGATCCTTTGTTAGAGAAATATTGGCTCATAACAAAGGATCTAATTTCAAAATTTAAAGAATTTAATATTATCCATGTAAACCGAGAACAAAATACCAGGGCCGATGTATTATCTAAGTTAGCCACAACACGGCAAGCCGAAAACACATCGGCACTGTCCCAACTAACACTTGACAAACCCAGTTTTGAGCAAGAAACAATTTTGAGTATTACACAGGTCCCAGATTGGCGAACACCTTTTATCGATTACATTAATACAGGCACCATTCCAAAAGGTGAGCCAAACTTGCCGCTCTTCAGAAGAAGAGCAAGCTTCTATACAACGCTCGGAAACGCCTTATATAGGCGCGGACATTCACAACCACTGCTCAAGTGCATCAGCAAAGAGGAAGCCGAGGAGGTTATGGCTGAAACGCATGAAGGAGTCTGTGGCAAGCATATCGGCGGCCGAGCATTAGCAGCAAAGATCTTGCGAACAGGATACTATTGGCCGACGATAAAATGGGACTGCATCACAAAAGTCAAAGCATGTGATAATTGTCAAAAGCATGCCACCCTCTCAGAGACCCCAGCCGAAGAGCTCCATACCATAGAGGTAAGCTGGCCTTTCGATAGGTGGGGATTGGATATCCTCGGACCCTTTCCGAAAGCGCCAGGCCAGGTAAAGTTCCTCTTAGTGTCAATTGATTATTTCTCCAAGTGGATAGAAGCACAACCACTAGCACACATAACAGCAGAAAAGGTGCGATCCTTTATATGGAAAAATATCATATGCAGATACGGTATCCCACGAGAGATAATCTCGGATAACGGGAGACAATTTACAGATCATAAGCTCGCCACCTTTCTGACAAATTTTAACATCAAACATCACTTCAGCTCAGTAGAGCACCCGCAAACTAACGGACAAGTTGAAGCAGCTAACAGAATTATTTTGCAGGGATTAAAGAAAAAACTCGGCGAAGCTAAAGGGGAGTGGGCCGACCTCATTCCAGAAATCCTATGGAGTTACAACACCAGCATCCAATCTGCCACAGGGGAAACCCCCTTCAAACTGGTATATGGTGCAGAAGCGCTCATTCCAGTAGAGGTCAGCGTCCCAACGTTAAGGACAGAGCTCTATAACCAACCAAACAATCAACAAGCTCGGTCAGCTGAGCTGGACCTCGTAGAAGAAGACAGAAACATCTCCGCCATAAAGCAGCGAGCCAGAAAACGATACCTAGAGCAAAGACACCACAAAAGAATAGTCCACAGGTCTTTCAACAATGGAGACCTTGTACTCAGACGAACAGAGGATGCACGGAAACCACCAGCACATGGCAAATTAGCGGCAAATTGGGAAGGTCCCTTCCGAGTTCTCCAAAACCTCGGAAAGGGGGCTTACAAACTAGAAACCCTTAGAGGAGAACAACTCCCAGGAACATGGAATGTCTCCTCTTTAAGAGAATATCAGTCATGACATAGCCTGTATAATAGCGAATGATGGTACTCTTTTTTCCCCCCGAAGGTTTTTTCCCAAAACGCAAGGGTTTTACTCGGAAAGGGTTTTAATGAGGCCAGACGCAACAAATCATTGTACCCACACAACTTAATGTGCAACCAAAACAGTTCTCATTTTGACAGTTAGCATACATTTCGATTAACACTTCAAAATTATCCGAGCATAATCCTCGGAACCCTACCATCACGATCCGAGCTTATTCCTCGGAAAACTTTCACCACAAAAACAAGTCAACGTTTTTTTTTTCCAATGAACAAACTAATCCGAGCTTCATCCTCGGAGGTTTACAAGCACATGCCGAGCATAAATACTCGGACAAGTACTAACATTTATCACGATGGTTTCTACCATACATTCCAACAAATAAAAGTTTCAAAGAAATCCGAGCTTCATACTCGGAAAGCAACATACGCATGCCGAGCATACTGCTCGGAAGAAGTACAAACGAACAATATCATCAAATCGCTTAAACAAATCCTAACGTGCTTCTATACAAGTTCTACACTAGAACATCTACTCTCATTTCCAAACAAGTTCACTTAAACAGAATGGGTTCGGCCATCTTCGATTTATATATACACGACTACTTCTAACACACAATCGTAAGTTTATCCAAAAATATCAAATTTCATAAGTCATCATCAAGCCGAGCTGTATGCTCGGAAAACAAAAAGTGTCACAACCAAGATTATATACTTGGTACCCAAAACATTTCCACCAAATATTCATAAACAAAGTTCAAGATAGACAGCCACAAAGTTCAAAAGAGGCTACACATATACAAAATAAACAAATACTAAAGGCCTAGTCTGCCTTATCGCCAATACTAGACTCCCCGCTACCATCTGAAGCAGCAGCACCATCACCCACAAGCTGCCCGTTCACAACCACTTTAGTTGCATCAAGCATATCCGCATCTGATCCAGGAAACAGCACCCGCACTTGAGAAACAGCGCACTCGAAGCCTTGTGCATACGACTCATAAACCTCAGTCTGCAAATCCTTCACCCTTGACCCCAAGCAATCATTGTCATCCTTAACAGTCTTCACCTCCTCTGCACAAGAAAGATGAAGACGCTTTTCATCAGCAAGCTCGGACTCTTTCAACTTCAGCGAGGAGGACAGTTCCATAATAGTCTTATCCTTTTTTTCCAAAGCCGAGGACAGCTCGGCAACATCCACAGCAGACTTGTGCTCTCTCTCAAAAACTAACTCTTGAGCACGACCAACAGCTACCATACGTGCACCAATGACCTAACACCAAAACAAAGAACATCAACAAAATATAACAAATGCACACTAAGACAAAATACAACCCTCACCTGCATAAAACGGCTCACTCCCACATGACCAACATCCTCGATCATCTTCATATCATCTGGGAAGCAACACAGCTCATCAGCCATGACAGAAAAAGGGTACAGTTTTCCCCACAACGAGCGACAATGAACATCTTCCGAATAGCCATGCAGTCTTTTTTGAGACTCATAGGCAGACTTCACTCGCTGAAGCTCCACAGAAGACTCCCCTTCCTTCAGGAAAGTCCCGGCAATCTTTTCTTTCGCGAAACCCCTCTTTCGTTTAGACTTAAGAGCAGCCTCGGACTGAATCACGAGGTCTCTATCAGCATTGGTAGCCGAGCTCCCCTTCTCAGCCTTCTTCCGCTGATTGAAGAATGACTTCAACCCAGCAGTAGTAATCGTAGGCACCTTTTCACCTGCACCAAAAAGCCAACAAGGTAAGAACAGACAAGGACAAAAACGACAAACTAATCAAAAAACAACTAATTTACCTAGATATCTCAGAACCGCCTCTCTATCAGAATCCCATTTTAACAATTCGGACACAGATAGCAAACCCTTCGGACCCAACTCTTCAAACAGAAACTCCATCACAAGTTGATCATCAACCGACCTATCATCCACGTCTAACGCTTGCACGGGCTCGGAACACCAAGATAAAGGGAACTTCTCAACAAGAAACTCATTTAGATAAAAAGGAAACTCCTCAGGTACACTCCTCACTTTAACATACATAGTTTTAAAGTCCTTAAAAGAAGACTTATAAAGGCCAAAAATAGTGCGACGGGGGAACTACTCAGATTAATCCAGAGACCTCGGTTAACCCCTTTAGCTTGAAACAAGGAGAAGAACAACCGAAGAGAGGGCGGCTGCTCAAGGAATTCCATCAACACCTCAAAAGCCCTAACAAACCCCCAGGAGTTTGGGTGAAGTTGACTCGGAGCACAATTCAACCAATAAAGAACACCACATTCAAAGTCAGTAAAAGGAACCCTAACCCCCAATTCAGTAAAAAGGCAGCTGTACATATAAAAGTAAGCCCAATCATCACGAGAATGAAAAACCCAGTCATCAACACCACAGGGAAGTATCTCTATCATTATATCACTACCACTCCTAACCCAAACATTCGAACCCAGCATATCAACAGACTCTTTATCGCTAAACTGAGACACATACTCCTTAACCCTAGAATCAACCCAACCATATAAACCCCCCTCACCTTCATTAGACACTGTACCTTCCATAAGAACAGGGAGCAGAAAATGAAAACTAAGAGAAGTAGGGAGAGGCAGCAAGAAAATGAATCAACACTCACCTTTCTTACTCATCTTCTCCGAAAAACGCAGAAGCACCAAACACAAACGAAAAATATTAGGGAAGGGGAGCACGTTTATTACATAATGAAAGGCAGTTACATATGAAACGTCTCCCTATGATCTACACCCTTAGAAAGCCCACGATCAATACTCAGCAAATCAAACGGTCAGGGGCTCCTCGAAACTTACAAATGCAATCAAATCAATCATTCATTACCGCACGAAGAACAACGCAGGCAATAAATGCTACAAACCATTTCAAAACACCAATGCGCCAAAACTAAGACAAGCTCGGGGGCTGAGAGGAGCACACATAAAAGCGACCGAGGATTTGGCCATCCGAAGTATACAAAGCTCGCCTTAGTCTTGTCCAAACCAAGGCAAGCTTGGGGGCTATGATACGTTACCTGTATCCTCGGTCGCCCGGAATACTCGGCACACAAATATCCGAGGCTGACGTCACGTTAAACAAGCTCGGAACAAATGCAGATAAGCTCGGTCTCACCTATTCAAATAAAAAGACACGTGCATCATAAAGCTCGGTCCCGTATCAGCCGTCCGAAAATCTCGGCACGTGATCAGGACCGAAACAGCATCACTCAACTGTAAAATAGGAAACGTGCTCAGCAGATTTATAGCACCATAACAGAATATCTTAACTAATCTATAAACTAGGACTCACCCACTAACGGGTAGAAACCAACTTCTATAAAACCTAGCTAATACACTTGGCTAGGCCTCAGGTTCCACTATCATTCTTCATATTTACTTATTCACTCTCACTTAATTACTCTCTCTCTCTCTTTTCTGAGACTATTACTAACTTGAGCGTCGGAGTATCTTTTGCAGGTATTCCCGCCGCGGTGTTTGTCCATCGGCCGACGTGAAGCTCTTCCTCTCCGTCGACGACTCACTCGGAAGTGCTTAAGCTCGGCCTACCCAGTACAGGACGAATCAAGTTATAACTCAAATAACATAATCTTCTTATATAAGTTGGTTTTTTTGCGACTAAAACCCCAAAGTGGTTCCTGAGATTGGGCGAGTTACCCATAATCGTCCTTGACTTTCAAAATTTCCTAACAGTATCCCTCACATCCAACTCCGGAACCATAGTTGTCCTGCGACCCTTTCTGGCGCACAGTCAGCAAACGGAGTAATGATCTGACACCTCCCATGCCATGCTGGAGCCAGCAACGGCTAACTAACGTGGCAAATCTTAATTTTCTACCCAATGTGGTCATGGTCTTATTAAAACCCTAAAAGCTAAGAATGATTATTATATGTAGTATCTCTTCTTCCCTTCTCCTTCGTCCCATAATTATGG
Organism: Arachis ipaensis; assembly: GCF_059453495.1. NCBI lineage: Eukaryota > Viridiplantae > Streptophyta > Magnoliopsida > Fabales > Fabaceae > Arachis > Arachis ipaensis. Next base: position 1,311,817 of record NC_142443.1, on the reverse strand, counting down.
TCCACTATTGTGATTTAATGGAGATTCCATTGATGCTCTAAAGCGATGTTTGGAGGTGAAAGGCAAGCCAATGGGAGCTCGATACGGTCAACAAGCAATGGATACAGGGCAAAGACCCAAAATCGTAGCAGGGCTACGCGTGTACCAGAATGGTGTGGTTGCGGCTGCCGACCTGTGCTTTGATGGTCTGGGATAAATTCCAACCCAAATAAGCCCTTTTTTGGGTGCCCAAATTATAATATTAGCTGTAATTGTTGGTTTTTTCTGATTTTTCATTCGTTCCCCAACTTCTAATTTAGTTATTGAAACATTCGTTGATTGTAGACAATTTGTAAAAGATGGTGTGGTTTGTTTGTTTGGGCAGATGTTGGGCAAGAGGCTGTACCTGCTGTTGCAGAAAGTGTTAACTACAATGATGACCAGAAGATGACAGTAGGTTGGAGGCTGGAAAAACTAGAATCTGATGTTAGGAGTCAAAAGTTTATGATCAAATTATTGTTTCTAGTTGTTTCTGTAATACTGTTGTTCTTACTAGTGGTATTTTACAAACTTTGAACTCAATGTTGAGTAATGATGCGATTGAGATCGTATGTGTAATATTTGCATGAATGAAAAAAAGTTGCTCAACATCTAACTGTGTTAGCCAACCTTTTGGAGATACTAACTGTTTTTGTACTACTAAAGGTAATCTGGATATATAGCAATAGCAAAATATATTAATCATTTTAAATCAACAAAGTCATGAGTCATAAGTTTTGACTGTCTTACAAAGCCATAAACAAGGTGCTGCTAACAAAATAAACATAACCATATGTCTGGTAACAAAGTAGTCATAAACACAAAGTGAACCTAACCGAACAAGCATGTTATACAAAATTACTTGCAAATTGTCTTATACAAAATAACTCCCAACACAACAAGCATGTTATACAAAAGTCTTCAATTTTTTTTCTAGGTGCCTTGAATCCCGGTGTGGGAATGAACTTGACGATACTGCCAAGTCTTGCAGCTGTTCCGGAGCTAGCACCTTGCATGGGATTAATTGGTGCATGGGTAGAAGTTGGCGAGTTAGATGATTTGCTCTTTCGTGGCAGCTTATCCGGTCTTGACTTAGTGATGGTACATACTTCAGCAGCCTACAAGAATTATAGTATATCAGAAGATGCGCTTATAATTACATAACACTAAACAGTTTACAAGTTGTCATTAGATGAAAAGTAAATTGATTACCTGCTGTGATTCCTCTGATTCAGAGTAAATTGGTTGAGAAAGCTCAACTTCAACTGGTTGGACATTAGTGTTTGTTGAGTCAGCTGGAGCATCTTTACCAACAAAGTTGTCATCAGCAGTATTCGGATCAGGTTCAGCATTGGGGTCAGGTTTAGCAACATTTGGGCCATGTTCAACAACATTAGCTTCAGCTCCACCTGTATTTTTAGCAGCAGCAACATCTGCTAATTTCTTCTCTTTACAACCCCTCTTTATATGGCCTTTCTCTCCACAGTAGCTGCATGTGAATGGTGCAAGCTGCCTCTTTAGGTTTGTGTTGTCCTTGGTGGAAGTGGGTTTGGATTTCTTGTGGCCACCTTTAGCTTCATCTGTGTCCATCCGCCTTTTTTGTTGTAACTTACCTGGCCCCTTTTAATCTTTGGAGGTTGGGGCTTAAGAGATTCTGAAACCTCCCAGAAGGTCTGCCCAGGAATTGGATTGATATGATGCTGATACGTCTCCCTATAGGATTCCATAGTAACTAGTTTATGGTAAAAATTTTCTGGATTTTTGTTCACTCTAGCTAGTGCAGCACAGGCATACACACAGGGTATTCCTACATTCAAAATAGCAATGAATCAAGTTAGTACTTAGTGTATGGTAGTAATGTATGAATAAATGTTACTTTCCACATAATAAAATCAACCTGTCAGCATCCAAAATTGACACGTGCAAAGGTGCTTTCCTAGATCAACAACATGGTTGGTTGGGTAACTATGTACCTCAAATTTTTCATAACCAGTATCACCTGTCCATATTGGGTGCTAATGTTTTGACTCTTTTCTCACTTTCTCCAAACGACTGTGAATTACAGGCGGCAACTTACCCACATGATTAGCTAATTTAACCTTGTTCTTCGCTATTGTTCTCATGACAAACATTCTCACACCTTCAAGTAAAGTAATGATTGGCTTGGCCCTGGCCTCTTTAATTTTTGAGTTGAATACCTCACACGCATTATTACATATGCTATCCAATTTAGGCCTGTGACTGAATTGACTCCTGGTCCAATGTTCTCCTCCCACTGTGATAGATATGCCCATGCATCCTGGTTGATGCGCTTGATCTTGTCCATATTGTCTCTGAACTCTTGATACGTGGTGACTCGTGCATACTCCCACAACAAAGATCTTAGTTGTAAATCCTTCCATTGTTTGTTAAAATTCCTCCACAAGTACCAAACACAAAAGCAGTGATGAACCTGTGGCATCATCTCTTCCATTGCCGACAACAAATCCTGGGTACAAAACCATATACCATATCAGCATAATAGTCCTTAACACTCATTCACGCTCACCATAATAGTCCCTGACTTTTGATAATTTACACATAATAGTCCCTGATTTTGATAAACGATACTCATATAGGTCCATCATATCTGTCGTTCCTTATCCTAAGTATTAAAATTCAACATAGACATGAATAACAATTCATACATTTCCCTAATGAATAAACAGCATAGATGTTCAACACATGGAAGAGATAACAATGCATACAATTTTCAGCTCTACTCATGAATAACAATGCACCTTTTTCTTACATACTCATGAATAAAAAAATACCTTCTGCATGTCAGATATAAAGCACCACCCATGTTGCCTATAGTCTCCAAGGTCTTGGTGTAGCAACTCAAGAAACCACTTCCAATTCTCCTTGTTTTCTACGCCAACAATTACCCACGCTATGATGTAGATACGGTGATTAGCATCTTGCCCCACTGCCGACAGAATTTTTTCACCAAATTGAGTTTTCAGGAAAGCACTGTCCAGCCCAACCAATGGTCGGCATCCGGATTTGAAACCATTCTTGCATCCATTCAAGCACACATACATTTTCTCAAACACTGGATCAGATTGAGGTTGGTGAGTGCAACAAATTTCAACTGTTGATCCAGGATTAGTCTTAAGAAGTGTAAGACCATAATTTCGCAGCATTTTGTATTGTTCCTTTTCATCCCCGAACACCACATTTCTTGCATCAAAGAGGGCCCTTGATATTGAGTTCTTGTTCAAAGACAAGTCAAACCTTGACTTGAAATAAGTGGCAGCATCACAATGCTTGAAATTTGGGTACTTCCTAACCTTCTTGACTAGTTTGCTCGCCACCCAATTTCTGTTAGCTGCCCTGTTCTTATCCTCCCTTGGGCATGTATGATCATTAACGAAGGTCTTTATTTGCCAACAAGTATCTTCATGATTCCTTGATGCATACACCACCCGTGGACATCCTTTCACTTTACAAGTAGCCCTCATCCTCACATTGTCATTCTTCTTGAACCTAATCTGTCTACCCTCTTAGATTGTGAACTCCCCAACAGCCTCCTTAAAGTCCCATTTTGTGTTGAATTTCATGCCAACTTCAAGTTGCAATTCTCCAAACCTTATACCTTCTCTAAACACAGGACAAACATCTTCGGACTCCTCATCTATCCCCTTATCCTCTGAATTCGGGGGAATCTTCATTTCTTTAGAATGCCATGAATTTGCCCCGTCTGAGTCAGCCCCTGAATCATATGCATTATATGCATCATCCCCTGTTCCTCCCACAAAGCATAGGTCCACATCCCCATCTGAGACCTCCTCAACAAATGCGTCATCCTCAACAGTAACTTGCTTTTTATCCTTAGCAAACGCAGCAGCAGGAGCATGTTTAAATCTGATGTCTTTTTTAACAGTCTTAGCCTTACAAACATCATTATCATAATCATCATCATCAGAAGAACTATCTTCGATTCTTGGCTTATACAAACTATCTTCGTCACTATCATATGAATCAGAGGATAGTGCATCACCTCCCTCCTGTCGTGCTTGCATCACTGCCTTTCCCTTAGCAGCACTCCTCGTACAAGGCCTAAAATTATGGGTGGTTGTTGGTGTTTTCTTCTTGAGGGTGGATTTGGGTGTGGAGTTTGGTGTTGCTGTTGACACACTTTTAAGGAGAATAGGCTTGGTAGGAGGCTTCGGCTTTGAATTAGTAGGAGGTTTTGGCTTTGGATTAGTAGGAGGCTTCGGCTTTGGATTAGTGGGAGGTTTTGGCTTTTGATTATTAGGAGGCTTTGCCTGAGATTGATCATTTGGATTGGCAAGAGGCTTCTCCTGAATTGGAGGTTTTGGATTCATGAGAGATTCTGGCTTAGTTGGAGGTGTTGGATTAGTAGGAGGTATTGGATTAATAGGAGGGTTCGGAATGTCAATGGTTTTGACAGACGTTGGCTTGTTTTGGGGGGATTGATTGCTGGGGTTCCTCATTTTGTCATTAGGAGTGACCGTAGCACCTCCTTCTTCTGCAATATCCACACCTGTATTGTCCATGCCTACCTTTTTCTCCTGATCTTGTAAATAATCTGGAGATGACACCCCATGCTCAAAATACACATCCACCAATCCATTATTCTTGTGAGCAAGGAAACACATCTTCCTAAGTTTGTCGTCACTGTTTAGATTCCTTAATCCAGTTTCTAACGTCCTCCCGGGAACTAGCCACCAACAATGAAGGATCTTGTCATAGCCTAACTCCTTGTAATAATTCCTGATGAAGAAAACATCCAAGGTATCCTCATCCAGATCACCTAGGCAAGTTAAGTTATCAGGGGTATACCTCAAGTTTCCTTCATCATCTTTCTCAAAGTTTCCTCCATGATAAAACATTATATCCAATAACACATCCATCTGCACCAACAACTCAAAACCATTAAATCACACACAATCGTAACAGAGGACTTCAACATCATATTAAAAACCTATAAATTAATATCACAATCACCACCATGCATTAACCCAATATTAAAAAAATTTCTGTTTCATTGCTTGAAAACAGAGCATATACACACCAAACCCTTTGCCCTAACAAAAATTCTTAAATACAATCCTTTAGGTAATGCAGCCATAAAACTCTAGGACAACCCAACACACTAACAACGCAATGATACACCTTCATCATATATTGATTTAGGAAATAAATTCGAAAAATTATTTCAACCAACACATACCTTCAACGACGCAGAAGATAGAGAAACCACTTGCCTCCAAAGGAACACCAAACTCTTCAAACGAAGTGTGACGGTGGAGGAGACGAGGAAGACGAAGCTAACTCGGTGCCATTGATGAGAGAATTGGAAGACGAAGACTGAGCGTGGAAGAGAGGAGACGAAGTGTGAGAGTGTTCAAACAAATATGGTGAAGGCAAACCGTTTTCAAAGGCTCCAATGCATGAACAACGTCGTTTATTTTTTTATTGGGCGCCAAATCGATACTGCGTCGTTTCACTTGACTCCAGCATGGCATGAGAAGTGTCAGATCATTATTCCGTTTGCTGATTGTGCGCCAAAAAGGGTCGGAGGATAACTATGGGTCCCGGAGCTGGATGTAAGGGATACTGTTAGGAAATTTTGAAAGTCAATGACGATTATGAGTAACTCGCCTAATTTCAGGGACTACTTTGAAATTTTAGTCGTTTTTTTGCGCTATCAATTAATTTTTTGAGTTGAGTTAGCTCTATATATCTCAATTCTAATATAAGTTGATTAATTAGACTGTTATAATCATTATTCATATATATACTTGTGTGAACAAAATTTTTAAGCCATTATTTTTTTTTTAGTTTTTCTTCTAATTACCTCAAAATTCATGAATAATTATAACTCAACAGGAATAATTAATATTCATTATTCAACTTTGGCATCACACGTGTCTCAATTTTGTGGTGAACACTATTAATACTTACATGATAATCTCTGATCATCACCATACCTTGTTTTGTTTTGTTTATTCAGTTATTGAGAATGTTAAACTTACATCATCATCGTATATATGTACATCGAACCAAAGAGAAAGAAAAAGGGTATATATACATGTATATACTATGAGGGAATTTAATGTGAAGTAGGGAATTGTCAAACAATTGGACTTTTGCCTTTGACGATGATATATTGCAAGAAAGTCACACTCTTGCGTGTATATATGTGGTGCATACAAATAAAACATGGTGATTAAATCACATGTGGCTATCATTTCATAGCTCATTACATGGTCTTTTAAATGACTAATTATTTGTTCTTGAGTAAATGACTTACCACAATGAGAGTAGTCAACTAATCATTATCGCCTTTTTTTTTTCGTTTTCATTATATCTTTGAATGAATTCGACATACTAAAAACTAATTCGTCATAGATCTTTTGAATTTTATTTAATAGTTTGTCGTTAACTAATAAGTTGCTGTATGTACAAGATGAGATTCAAATTTTTAATACTTATTTTAGATAGACTAATTAGTTAACCATTACACTAACCCAAATTTTTTTTTCTTTGATATATAAACAGGACTTGAAGTCCAATAAAAAAGACCTACATACAAACTAAATAGGGTAGAGTAACTCATTGTTCATCTTCAACTAAAATATTTACTACCTCTCTTAGAAGAGTGTCCCAAAAGTGAAACCCTATTTCCAATTCAATGCTTTTATACACTAGATAATCCGTACATCTATTGCCTTTTATATAGATTAACCCAAGTTGACTAAACAACTGTTTTTTTTTTTTTTTCTCTTGGTCTGGAAACAAATTTTGTCGTGCATCCTAATAAACTTAAGCCCAACAGCCAGTTTTGGATTTAGGGCTTAGGCCCATGTTGATGTTAAAAGTTTCTCATGTCCCAAAAAAAAGTTTCTAGTATACTGATGTCGTTATTAATGTTTATGTGAAACATTTTATATGGAAAAAAAATTTCAAAAATTAAATCATACCATCAAGATTATCATTTTGATTAGCAGTAAAATATTTGTTGCATATCTTTTTATTCTAATATATTTAAACACCTTAACATCCAAGGGTCCATAGCTCAGTGGTAGAGCATTTGACTGCAGATCAAGAGGTCACTGGTTCGAACCCGGTTGGGCCCTAATGTATTATTTTTTCATCTAGTCTTCTATCCTTCCAAGTTTTAGCCAAAGTTATTATAAAAACAGCAGCTCCATCCCAAATTCAAATGGAATTAGTTCAATTAATCATAAGTGGTTATGGATAATCTACTTTTGCTTATATAGGCCACACCGTGTATCTTATGTTTGCCACTAACTATATACGCATCAGGCACATCCTTAACAAAGAGTTCATCTAGATTCTGAAGGAACCTATTACTTTATGTAAATAAATTAAAAAGGATTTTCAGAAAATGCATTAAAATAAAATAATGGGAAAAGGCTCTAATTATGATCCAAATATCCAATCCTTGAACGGATAACGCAAAATTTTATCCAACCCTTCATCTGAATTATTGTGATGATGAGCAATGGATATAGATGCTTTTCCACTTCTCAAAAGAGCAACCTATACTACTTTAATAACCGTTTTGGATACATTATCCAATCTTTGGATCTAAAAGATTTAAACATAATTCCCATCTGGCTAATTCAGATAACCTTTGATTTTTGAATGGATGGACCAAAAAGAAATTAAAAGCAATTGATTCTTTTGCATCCTAATTAAGTAGTAGTGTGTCACTAAGCATACATAAACTAAAGCAATGGGGGGACAAACTTCTCCCATAATTGACAATTTAATCATACGTATATTGTTGTTATAACTAGAAAAAAAACAGACACATAATAATGGATTAATGGCCCTTTAATTAGTTTTTAATGCGTGACATGCAACTTTTGTTCTATGACCTGCTTTTACTGAACAAAACTTTCTATTGTAAATTTTAGTAAACTTAACCTTGTTAATAAATGATTTTTTAAAAGATATAATTATTGATGTATATTTTTTCATCAATTTAAGTTTTCGAAAAAAAATAATTTTATAATATAATATCAGAATTGTTATGACTTAATGGTCTAAAATTTAATTTTATTGACCCCAAAAATATCAGCATAAAACAACAAAATTCAGATAAATTTAAAATAGACTTTTGCGCGAAGAGACGTAATTTAATATGTAATATAATTTATTTTAGATATGTTTGTTTCTTTTTTTTTTTTTTTCCTTTGACTTGGTTTAGATGAGTCTGTCGCTATTGTAGTTGTTTTGATTTGAAGTAACTAGCTTTGTTGTACTTCCCTCACTTTTTTCACTTTTGTGAGGCTGTAAGCATTGAAAAAAATAGAGTAGGTTAGATAGAGATGTCATTTTTTAAAAAATCTAGGAGCCAGCAACTTTGTTCAATTCTGGCCAGCATATAACCAACAAAGAAAAGTGAATTATTTGATGAAATCTCACACTAATCTCACACCATTAAAACTATCATTGATGACTATTTGATGGCTACAAATCACAAAAGTTGCTGATCCCTAGCATTCCTCGTCATTTTTTATGTGAATTTCTTTTTATTGACAATAGAAGTTCGTTAGTGTAACTACTTTAAGAATCTGTTAGATTAAAACATACATAGGAATTTTATTTGTATATTCATGTGATTGGATGAAAACATATATCAAATTTAACAGTTTCAAAATATGTGCATGAAATTCTTGAGTACTACTCGGGAACATCAAATAATAATATTGCGGTGTACTTAATTTTAGAGAAACATATTTCAAATTTAGTGATAGTTTTTGTTAATCCTTTGGATTCTATCTTTACTTTTAATTTTCTTGTTCTTGTTGTTCCGTAAATTCCGTGAGGACAACTAGTACCTCTTACTTAGGATTTAAGCAAAATTGGAACCCTCACATGATGCTTTTGTATATATAACACAAATAACACAAAGGACAAACAATTGAAGACTCTTAATTCTTAAACATGGCCCCCATAGGATATATATCAAATAATCAAAGTAAGACATTGCATGGGAGACCCCACCACTATTTTATATATATATATCCTATTGTATTGTTTTTTTTAATTGTTACCAATTATTTAATTTATTGAATGGAACCACAACTGTGAAATCTTTTTTTTTATCTCTATTTTTATTAATCAAAATGAACGCTTTGATTTTTTGTTGACTAATAATTTGAGTAAGTCTTGAATGAGCTTTCGAAAGTTTAACATAAATAAACGAATTTTTATTCTACGTTTCGGAATTATATATTTTCGTTTATTTATGTTGATAAATAAATGATATTTTGATGAATGATAATTCAATTTTTTTTTCGGTTATTATTTTTATCTGCTTAATCTATATATAATACAGACCCCCTATATTTTGTTACGAAAGAACGTCAGAGAATAAATAAAATTTATTATTTTTTGTTAATAATTAATAATATTTAAAAAATAAATTAAAAATATATTATTAAATTATTAGACTAAAAAAATTAAATTAATAATTAAAAATATTAATAAAAAATAATAAATTCTACTTCATATTAAAATTTTTTTTTCTTTTGTTAAGTAATAGAACTAAAGAACTTAAATTATTTTTGAGATCAATATTTTAAAACTAAAATGTTGAAACCTATATATACTTTATATATAGTTTAAATTGAATTAATAAACAATTATATATTTAATTATATTTTATAACACAAAAATTTAGCAATTAATAATTTATTGTGTATAAAATATATTTTTCATTTGACAATTTTTTTTATTATACTATTATGAATAATTTTGATTATTTTAGTAGTTAATTATTTAATTAAAAAATATGTAAATTCATATAATATATAATGACTAATTAATTTTATAATTGATAATATTTTTGTTATAAATTATTATGTTTCCTGTGTTGGCCAAAGTTTGGAATAAGGCGGCTAGGTTGGAATTTGCCACCACTAAATCCAACATACAAGCTTCCTTTGGTAACCAAAAGATTTTCATTTTTATTTATTTATTTTTTTTAATTTTTTTTTAGTCCTATCGTTTAAAGTAAGCACTAGTTTTATAACACTAGCTACTTGAAAGCTTTTTTGGCAGAGTCAGTATTCAATGGTTGAGTAAACAATTATTTAATTATAGAAGTGGCCAAAAGCAATAAGCCAAAGCTCTTTTTTTCCTTAGCTTGCACTATGCTATATATAATAAACATTTTGTTATTAAAGCAATAATTAAAGAGAAACACAACCCTTAATATGGTAGCCTTCTATTAGGTGATTAAATATTTTTTAAAATTACTTGGCAGAAGGAAGTAAATCTAAAATTTGAAGAGATAGGAGACTCGAACCCACGACCTCTTAATTGAGTATGGGGAGTCTATGCCATTTGAGTTAGAAAAAAAAAAGAAGGAAGTAAATCTATGTTATTATTGCGCATTATTTACCCGATATAGATGTTTAATTTGAGGTGAATTTTAGTATACAGATCAAAAAGTCATACAGATTTAAAGATTTGCTTACACCATACTTTCTAAAAGCCACACTTTTCACTTTAAACCATAACTCGTCACAAAAAAAAGCGTCACCTAATGGAAAAAAGTAAATTAGAAGATTTAAGAGAAGAAATAATTAAATTATCAAAATTAATAGATAAAAAATTAATGATTTTAACTAATATTAACTGTAATGACACTGAATTCTTAAAATCAATACAAAATGATTTTTCTCAAAATCTTTATTTTACTATAAGTTTTATTGAAGGATTTCAAAAACCTGAAAAAACTTATTTTTCACACAGAATTTCTAAGAAATGTTACCATGGAAATGATTCCCCACATCTTTATCATACTTTTAACCCACAATTAAATTCTATAGTAGATATGCTTGAAGAAATATTAGTATCTATAAAATTTCAAAGAAATAAGGAAAAAGAGAATCCCAAAGAAGAAAAATTTCAAAATATAATCAACATAACAGATTTAAAAGTAAAACCACCACTAAAATTATGAATATTGAAGAAAAATTAGAAGAAGTTACAATGCTTTTTAAACAAATAAAAATGGCTCAAGAAAATAATATTATGGAACAGGGATTTCAAATAGAAGAAGAATTAGTAAATTCTGAAAATATAGAAAATGAAGAACACATCCTAGATTATTCAAGTGACGAAGAACCAGCAATTCCAATACAAGTAAAAAATGAAGCTGGAACATCTAAGGATAGTCAATCTCAATTTAAATGGAAACATGTTTTGATAATTATGCTTTTAAAAAAGGGTTTATAAATAAAGATTCAAAATATACAAAAATACCATCAAAATAAGTTCCTAAAATCCAGGAAATGGAAGGAGAAAGAATGCTCGATTTAGACTGTAAAAAGAATGAAAAAGAAATTTTCGAAAACTGGTTGAATTCCTTCTTATTAGAAGTCTTTACTAATCCAAAACTTAGTGAATTGTCTGGAAGAGACATTTGGAATTACATAGGATTTCATACTAAAGGAGCTATAAGAGATTATATGACATCAATAGAAAACCAAATAATAGAAGAATTAGCAACAAAAATAACAGCTTATGATAAGATATTATATATAATGATGATTCTATATAAAGAATTTTTTGGAAAAAATATTATAGATCATAGACAAGAAGTCTATAATAAAGAATATCAAGAAGCAAAAAACCATTTAGCTAACATTCAGATATATGATTTATGTAATGTGGAGTCTTATATAAGTGAATATAGAATACATTATTACAAATTAAAAGAAGAAGATAAAAATCATTATCTTAGTATGTATATAACAAAACTTCCATATCCTGCTAATGAATTTATAATGGGAAGATTTATAAGAGAAATAAATAGAGGGACAATTGAAAATAATTTTGGTGGAGCAACCTCTGCAATAAGAGAGGAAATAAAAGAACGTTGTATGCAAGAAGCAACTCAAAAAAATTTGCAAATATAATTAGAATTTGCTGTCAGGATAATGAAGAGATACCTCAAAAATATGGTCTTAATAAAAATTTTCAAAGAAAAAGAAAATATCAATTTGGAAAAAGAAAATACTATCCAAACTGGAGAAAAAAGAGGTATTTTAGAAAGAAAAATAACAATAAAAACAAAAGACAAAAAAATGACTATTGCCCAAATAAAAAAGAAAATTGTAAGTGTTAGTATTGCCAAGAAGAAGGACACTATGCAAATGAATGTCCAAAAAAGAAGGATAAAAAGGATCTTACCAAACAAATAGAAATTGCTAAGTCTTGTTTCATGGAACCATTAGAAGAATTTGATGATAACTTAGACTATATTTTTGAATATGTCTCGAAAACAGACTCAGAGACTGAGTAATAATGCCACATTTATTACCATAAAAATATCAGAAAAGTTCATAAATGCTTTCATAGATATTGGAGCAATACAATGCTTTGCTAGTACAAATATAAAACTTGATTGGAAAAAATTAAATAAACCATTAAGAGTTAGAATAGCTGACAAATCAATACATAAAATTGACCAAAAAGCAGAGATAGCTGAAGTTTTTATTCAAAATTATAGGTTCATTGTTCCATCTATATATATGTTAGATTCTGGAATGGATTTTATCATAGGCAATAACCTTTTAAAGCTATATCATCCATTCATTCAAGAATTAACATATATAGTTTTAAAAGCTCCACACGATTCTTCAATAAATCAAAAATCAAAACGTATAAAAATACCAACTACTACTATAGATAAGATCTTAAAATTTAAAATATTTTCTATATTAGAAACATGTTATTTAAATTTATACTTTCAGATAAATATTCCAAAAAATAATCTTGAAATAAAGATAGGAGAACTTTTGGATGAAATTTGTGCTGAAAATCCTTTAGATATTAAAAATACAAATAACGAATTAGTAAGCATTAAATTAAAAGATTCTACAAAAGAGATAAATGTTCCAAATCAAATTCCTTATTCCGCAAGAGATAGAGAAGAGTTCTCATTAGAATATAAAGATCTTTTGGAAAAAGGAATTATAAGATTAAGTAAAAGTCCTCATGCGGCTCCAGCTTTTTATGTCGAAAACAATAATGAAATTAAAAGGGGAAATCGAAGAATGGTTATTAACTATAAGAAGATGAATGAAGCAACTATTGGTGATGCTCATAAACTTCTAAGAAAAGATTCTATTTTAGAAAAAATCAAAGGAGCAACTTGGTTTTCATCTCTTGATGCAAAATCAGGATATTGGCAACTTCGTTTAGACGAAGAAACAAAGAAATTAACTGCTTTTACTTGCCCAACAAAAGAATCAACAAGTGTGTTGCTTTATGAATGGAATGTATTACCATTCGGATTAAAACAAGCCCCAGGTATTTATCAAAGATTTATGGAAGAAAATCTAAAAGAGTTAAATGAATTTGTTTTAGTGTACATTGATGATATACTAATTTTTACAAAACAGGATAAAGAAGATCATCTTCAAAAATTATTAATAGTTTTAGAAAGATGTAAAGAAAAAGGATTAGTTCTTAGCAAAAAGAAAGCAAGAATAGCAAAACAAGAAATAGAGTTTTTTGGATTAATTCTATCTACTCAAGGAAAGCTAAAACTTCAACCAAATGTTTTAGAAAAGGTAAATTTATTTTCTAATAAAATAGAAGATAGAAAACAATTACAAAGATTTTTAGGGTGTATAAATTATATTTCTGATCAAGGATTTTTAAAGAATATAACAGAATACACTAAAAGCTTATTTCCAAAAATAAGTACTAAAAAAGAGTGGAAATGGGATGAAAAAGATAGTATGCAAATTCAAAGAATTAAAGAATTATGTAAAAAACTTCCAGAATTTTATATTCCAGAAGAAAACGACTACTTAATAGTAGAAACAGATGCTTCAGACATAACCTGGTCAGGATGTCTAAAAGCTAAGAAAGCTATAAAAAGTTTGGAACAAGAAAAAGAATCACTAGATTCTAAGTATTCCTTAAAGGAATTACTTTGCAGGTATATTTCAGGAACTTTTACTCCAACAGAACAGAGATATACCACTCATGAAAAGGAAACTCTAGCAGCAATTAAATCTCTTAAGAAATGGAAAATTGATTTACTACCCAGAGAATTTACATTAAGGACAGATTCAAGTTACCTAACAGGTTTCATACGATATAATTTAAAAGTTGATTATAATCATGGATGATTGGTAAGATGGCAATTATTTTTGTTACAATATCCAATAAAAATTGAATATATTAAGGGTGACAAAAATGTTATTGCAGATACATTAACAAGAGAATGGAGTTCGTCTACAACGCATTAGATCAAGAAATTCAAAAATATGAGCAAGAACTCGAAAAATGCAAGCATTGTCAACAAATAAGGACACAGATCCAATCCCTCAAGAAGGCCATTGAAGCAATGAAATCAACACAACAAGCAAAACCATCAGAGTTCAGCCAGCTAAGCATGGTGGACAAATCAGGTGAAGAAAAAATTTCAGAAAATAAAACAATTGCTGAAATCATTAAAAAATCCACCCAAGATAAAAAATATTATGTAATTTATAATGGCGCCATGAAAGGAGTATATGATGCCTGGGAAAAAGCAGCACCATTCACACATCAATCAAAGATAATTCATAAAGGAGGGTTTCTAACACTGGAAAAGGCAAAGGAATCCTTCAGGGAATATGAAGCTCTCCATCCAGAGCAAACCCTAAAAAGAGCAGATAAAGCTCCAATTCAAACCCAGAGAACATGGATAATAAGAAACATTCCTACAAGGGTTGAAATCAAGGAAAAGAAAAGGGTCTGTAGATCTAATCTCAGAGAAACCCTTAACATAGTCCTGAATTGGACTGAAGAAAAAAGGGCAATTTTGGGATATTATCCTATTGTCAAAGAACAGCTAACAAAGCTGGTTATATTTCCAGATGCTTCCCCATCTGACACCTATCAGTTTTTCCAGTATGGATTAATTGATACAATTTTAATTTTTAATGATCTAAAAATTATTAGTGAGTTTTCTGCAGGATTCGTTGATGCAGTAAAGAGATTTAAAAATATGATTGACAATGTAAATCCAAGGGATATATCCCTAAAATTTACAAACAGTCAACCTATTTTTAATGAAGAAGAAGAATGCTTGGTTCCAGCACACCAAGTAATATTCATGTCCGTCTTCCCAAGAAATTTTCAACCAATTGATCAGATTCAAGATTTAACAATTTACAGTCATGAAGGAAGGCTAGTCAGCACATTAGTAAGGGTCTTTGAAAGAACTCAAAAAATAACGAAGGAATCTCACACAAGGATTAATTATAAAAGTAGAAATACTCTGCTTGTGTCCAGTAAAAGAAATGAAATTGAAGAAAGAGAGATGAGACTCTTGGTGGAATTTGAATCAGCATTCTACAACTTATCTGACTTTTAGAAAAGCTCCCTGAAGGGATAAAGAGGAATCTCTGCTATTTGATAAAAGACAGAGAAGACCACAAATGCCAGCTATGTGCCTCAGAAATATCTTAAGAAAGCAATAATGAAACGGAATCAACCCACATGATAAAAGAAGATGACAATGCATCTGAAGCCCACATGATAAAAGAAGAGGACAGTGCATCTGAAGCATCCCTCAATATTATTATATAATGACGTAAGCGCTTAGGTCATAAGGCACCAACAATGTAGCTGGTGTAAGGTAATAAACAATGACGTAAGCAATGACGTCATAAGAAGGGTAAGGATGGGAATTGTCCATCAGACCCAACCATTATAAATAGATTGCTTAGGCAATTGTAAGAGGCATCAGACAATAGGAAGCAGGAGGCTAAGAGTACTCATATGCTAGGAGAGCAAGGAGGAAGCTGCCGAGGCGATTCTATAGTCTGAGAAAGAATTTCCTTAGGGAAAAATAATTCTAAACTCCCCTCTGGAGTTAGTATCTACAATCTCCCATCTGAAGATAAAAACACCTTATGTAAAATATACTAAATAAAGAAAATTTTTCTCCAGAAAGGTACATCTTCATTCTAGTCTTTCAATTATGAATTATTTAGAAAGTTTAGAATTAACAGAAGAATCTGATTATTATAGATTAACTGCTTTATTAGATAATGAAAAACAGGCTGTTCTAAAAACAGAATTAAATCTCAAATCAAATGAAAATTTTAATAAACAAAATCTTTTAAAAGAAGTTTTTAATAGAAAAAATATAATATACTATGGAAAAATTCAACTAGAAGCCCCTATAAAGATAAAATCTGCCAATGGAGAACTTGAAATAGCTTTGATAAATGATGAAGAATTGAATAAATAGATTGAGAAAATTAAGGATCAACAAAAAAGATCTAAAATTGGATGGATTCATATTAGTACTATACAAGTCTTAATCAAATCTACATATATGAAAGGAATTAATTCACCAATAAGCTTAGCAATATGTGACAAAAGAATTACTGATGACCCAATAGATCAAATAATTGAAATTGTCCATGGAAACTCGGCAAACGTAAATGTTAAATTTAATGCCCATCTTGGATATGCTATACCTTTATCAACTGAAAATCTTAGAAGATCTGTAAGTTTGGCTTATAAATTCCACAGAAAGAATCTAATGGAACAAGACGATGAACCATTTTCAATTACATATGCAATAAATTATGCTTTAACAAATAGCCATTATAGTATAATATTTAAAAACAAAGAAATAATTTATGTCGATGAATTATTTCAGAAAATTGTAAAAACAGAAATACCAAAATATAAAGCTATTGAAAACCCAGTTCTATTATTAAAAGAACCATCAGAAAAATTAGTTTCATCGAATTTTCAAATAAGAGAATCTAAAATTAATAGCCCTTTAAGTTTATCTAAGTTAAAGATTAAAGAGGAAAATTCTGAAATAAAAGAATTAACAAAAAAGGTCGAAAAATTAAATGAAACCCTAAACACTAAATTATGACAATAAATAAAGAAAAAATATATGTAACTTATCAAGATAAGAAACAAGAGCTCTTTGAAAGAGAAAATCGGTTGAATTATTTACAGTTTTCTGAAATAAATCAAAGAGCATTTGAACCTCTAAAAATAATCTATGACAAGTTGAAAAGAGAAGTTGAAGAGCTAGAAAAATTAATAGAATCTCTAGAAAATAGTGATGAATCGATGATAGAATTTGCAGAAATTCTAAAATAAATAATGAAGCATACAAAGATTGAAAGACCAGAAAATAAAATAAAAAGAGAAAGGGCGAAAAAATTAAAAAGCAAAATAAAGGAGTATAAAAGGGAATTAAATAATCTTCAGATCGAAATTGATGACCTTATAATAAAAAGGATAGAAATAAGAATAAATATAAACAAGTTGGAGTTAAACTTAAAAAATTTATAAATGCCTGAAAAACCATATTATGACTTAAAAGAATTAAAACTGTTAAAAGAAAAAATGGAGAATGAAGTTGAAAAACTAAAAAGATATTTAGAAACAACAGAAAGTGTAGAAATAAAAGAAGTTTTTGAAGATTTGAAAAATTATATTAAAGAAAAAGACAAACAGATAAAAGATTGTATATATAATAATCTATGCAAAAAAGAATATTATAAACTAAAACAAGATTGAAAAAATATAAAATTGAAATCAGAATTATAAATACCTAGTAATAGTAGAAATGGTCAACACTTTTGATTATGAATTTGCATAATCAATTGAATCCATACAAACTATAAACTTATTCAAAATAAAATATGAAGAGTTAATAGAAATTTCGAAAAAGAAATTAAAAGAAAAGTCGACTTTAAAAATTGGTATCAGAGCCAAGTTAACGATTAAGGATAACACTTTTTCTTTAAACAACACTTTTAATGATACGCTTTTAAATCAATAAACAATCAAATAAAAACAAAAATCTATAAATCTGTATCAAAATACATCTGTACACTAGATGGACCCTTAATTTGATTAATCAAGTTCGAATTGTTTGGTGATACTATACGTGTAGTATAGGCATAATTTTATAATAATAATACTTTTTTTTTTTTGTGACTGAATATAACACAAAGAAAAAACACCTAAGAGAAAGAGTAACACTCCTCTCTAATAATAATGTCTAAATTATTAGGGGGTTGTAACCACTCTAGGTACACCTGCTTGTTTAAAGCAGCAGTCTTAGCCATTAAATCAGCCGCTCTGTTTGCTGTACGCTGGATGAGCACTAAAGTAGCTGTCCAATTGCGCTGAAGCATCTCTTTGATTTTGCCAAGCAGATCAGAGTCATTCGTAATCATGCTGGTTGTGCCTCGCGAAACAAGAAGAAATGTATCAAAATTATCAGTTTCACATATGACTTCTTTACACTCGCAATCCCAAACCATAACAAGCCCTCTCCAAATAGCATGAAGCTCACAAGAGAGAACACTAGAAATAGGTATACTGGCAGAACAACCTTTCATCCAAATTCTCATGCTGTCTCTAATAATACATCCAAAACCCGCTAATTGCCCATTTTCAAAAACGCTTGCATCGCAGTTCACTTTACAGACATTCATTGGAGGTGGTTCCCAGTTATATTGCAAAGAGGAAGGAATAATATGTTTTTGGTTGATAACAACCTTAGAGAAATCGCGAGCAGCATGTTGAACTAAGTGAACAATTTTCTCCTTACTCCATGGATCATCTTGATGGAAGATGTCATTGTTCATATCCCTCCAAATCCACCAAAAGGCCGCTGCAAAGAGAAACTCATTTTTGTTGAGGTTAGAACGAATCCAAGACACAAAATCCAAACTAGAGTCCTCAGCGGTCATTCCCAAATTTAAGCTAATCCAAATCTGACGAGCTTTTTGGCAAGTCCTAAAGCAGTGGTTAATATCCTCTAGAGCAAGATAACATCGCTGACAAAAATCAGAAGTAGCAAGACTTCTTTGAAACCGGTAACTAGTTGTGGGAACTCCGTTGTTGAGACAAAGCCAGAGCAGACACTTTATCTTCTCCGGTATTCTCAAGCGCCAAAGCCAAAGCCAATTTTCATTATCGTTCCAGTCAAATTTCTTCTTCAATAGCCATTCATACCCGCTTTTAGTCGAGTAGGTGAGAGTATTTGAGTTTGTCCAAAACCAACCTGTTTTATCTCCTGCCTGCTTGATAGGATTAAAGAGCATCAAATCAAGTTTAACTTCTTCCGGAATCATTGTGCAAAGAATATCCCACCGCCAATGTCCATGGTACCAGACATCTTCTAGCTTCAAGTGAGAATCAGAGATGTGCACAAAAGGAACCAAAGGAGCTAGTGTTCCACATGGTCGCCAAGCATGATACCAAAAGGATTGAGACATCCTGCCTGTACACCAATCAAAACCATCACGAAGCTTTTCTATTGTCTTATAAATCGCTCGCCAAGTGCTTGAAACATTATTAGAAAAACTGGATGAAAAGCAAGACCTCCCAGATAAATATTTTGCCAACATAATTCTTACCCAAAGCTTATCATTATTATGCAGTAATTGCCAAACAAGCTTTCCTAATAAAGCAAAATTTACACACTGGGTATCTCTAATTCCCAAGCCTCCATATTTTCTTGGAGTGACAACTTTGCTCCACTTGACATAATTTAAGCATCGCTCCCCCACCTTTCCCTTCCACAAGAATTGTCTAAGTACAGAATCAATCTTTTGACAAATCGAAATAGGAAAAAGAGTCACTTGCATCTGATAAATAGGAAGAGAAGAAGCAACAGATTTAATTAAGCAAAGCCTGCCTGCTCTGTTAAGGAGCCGACCTTTCCAACTAGCCAACCTATTCTTGATCTTCTCTAAAGAGTCCGAAAAAATAGACCTAGCAGCTCGAGGATGGTTAAGAATTTATTGTCTTATTGTTCATTTTAATAATTTATTGTCTTATTGTTCATCTTTATTTCTATGCGTTCAAGTGTCACAAATCGAATGGTTTGAAGCAAGAAATCTAATAATTTAACTTTATGTGCCAGCCATGCATTATATATAGTAACTAAAATCAAATCATGAAGTACTAAACCTAAAAAATTCATGAAATGATAGCCTATGAAGGGGACAGAGCCATATGTGGCTATATATATGTTTTGATTTTTTTTTTCATGCATAATAAAACTTGTATTTATATGTGTATTTTTTCAATATTCATATACATCGATAGATGCAAATTTATTTTGTTTATAGTATAAATAAGATATATATATTTATAAATAATTAAATATAAATTTTAAAAATAATAAAAAATATTAATAATTTAAATTAGACTAAACTATTAAGAATAGAATATTTTAAATAATAGAAAAGATGTACGATTTTAAATAATAAAAAAGATAAACCGTTCATTTTAAATAATAAGATTAACACGTTTATTTGTATTGTACATAAGTGCACTATTAAACTGCCAACTGTTATCTTTTTTCTAACTATTTATTATTTAAAAATTTAAAATATAATTTAAATATACATAATTTGTTTGATGATCCAGTTAATACATGTTACTACTCTATTGGTATAGAATATGAAATTTTTTCTACTAAAATTATTTAAATTCTTTATGTACTCCCGTACAACAAATAAAATTTGTATGTACTCCCATATAATAAATGAAAAAAATAAGTGAATATAGAAAAACTATATGTACTACTTACTATTAATACGGTTGCTTTTTTTTAATTATCTATTATTTAAAAATTTAAAATATAATTTAAATATACGTAATTTATTTAATGACCTAATATATTACTACTCCATTGACATAAAATATGAAATCTTTTTAAATTATCTATTTCGAATTTTCGATAATTATTATATTATTTAATTTATTAAAATAAAAAATCTGTGATTTTGTGCTTCAGCAATAATCGCTTAAGCTTGCAGGAACTTTAATGATATCCCCAATGGAACATATAGGCACATATAGGCGACTGCTGCGTTAATTAAGCAACCGATCAAGCTCGCTAAAAACTTCTCTTTTGAAGAAATTTGAATTGAAACGTAGATGTACTTTGTTATCTGAAATGTTGATATAGATTGATAGCTCATTCCAAATAGATATAATAAAATCAGCAAGAATCATGTTTCTTTTTGGGTCAGAATGATTCATATAATTCAAACTAACATACAGAATGATTAATTATAATTCATGACAAAATATCCTTTTAATTAATTATAATTCATATGTGATTTTTTAATTATTATAAAAAATTATTTTTAATAAAATGTGCTATGTACAATAGTATGATATTATAAATTATTATATTATATTAAAACTATCAGTAGAGTACATAATTAGAGTTGGACTTCAATAGTATATAATAGAATGAAATCCAATAATGTAATTTACAGGAGTTTAGTTAGATGCTTTTGGATGGAATATATAAATGCTATCATACACTTTTATTTTTTTACTCTATGACTATTTATTTGTTTATTATTAATAAAATTAAAAGAGTACATAAAGAGTACGTAAATATAAGATAAAAAAATAATATAAAAATAAGATAAAATAATAAAAATTAAAATAATAATTAAATTTATAAATTTTATTGGGCTAAATTTATAGTTTATGAAAATTTTTTATTATTGTCATAACTAAAGTAAAAAAAATAGTTTAATAATTACGACGATAATTTGAGTGATTTGTAAATATATTTACATAAATGTTGTTTGTTTTTAATGTTAATTATTTTTGTAGATAGCAAAATATATAAACTACAAGTTTAGATATTGATGATAACTATTCATAAAAGCAGGTTTGACTATAAGTTTATATTGTGTTTGAGTTTTGGAATGGACATATTTAGTGAGATTATATACTTTGATACTTAATTGAATAAGTTTTTTTTGTTAGAAAATATTTATTCTAAAACTAAAAGCCTGAATTTATTTTAATTTGGCTAGGAGAATAAATTAGTTCGATAATGTTAAAGAGATAAAAATAATATAAATTTATCTTATTTAATATTTATTTATTATAAAATATATTAAATAAAATTAAAAATAATAAATTTTAATAATTTTTAAAATTTTTTTTATTAAATATTTTCGTTAACTTAATTTGTCTCTAAATTAGACAATAAATAGCCTACCAAAATCTCTAATAACAAGGTTATTATTGTAATTAATCTGAATTAATGGAAAAATTCAGAAAAAGAGAAAAAGAAAAAGGAAAGACTTACAAAAGTGGAGTGCGGAAACAAGAGAAAGCTTAGCATCAAAGAAAATGAACTTTTGCTACCTGCCCCCACTTCTTTGTGTAACATACCTTCTAGCACCATTGGCGTCTTCCCCTAGAATTTTGGAAAGAAATTAAAATCTAGCAAAATGCATATAAATTAAAAGATATAAAAATGTTTGCTTCCATGATATTTTTCCTTGACATGCATAGATTTTTCTTGTGGTCTTTTTCTTCAAATTTACGGAACTTGTACCGTGTTTTCTTACAAAAAATATCATATAATTTAGAATCATGCTAATTAGTATTGAATATTGATTTTATGCAATTTTTGCCTAAAATATAATAAATAAATAAAGAGATAATAATAATCTAAAATTATTTTATTTAATTTAATATTCATAATTTTATACGTATAATATTTATAATTATATATTTATTATATCTTATATTATTCAATTATTCTATTGGTAATTAAAGTATACAAAATAAACTAATTTTATGCTGTTTTTTATTGATTTTTAATTTTATTGTCTCCAAAAATAAAAATATTTTTGTTTTAACATTGTGGTAACAAAATATTTAACTATTCACAATTTTCGATATTAAATTACTATAAGTTTATAACCATCCACAATAATGTAACATGTTCGTATAATTTTATTGTACGAAAATATAAAACAATTTTACATAATATTAAGGTTTAATTATTACTCTGTTGGTCCCTATAGTTTCGTAAAATTTTTAATTAGATCTCTATACTTTTTTTCTTTTTAATTAGGTCCCTGCACTATTTTTTTTTCAATTAAATCCCTCTTAATAGTAATTGGCTTAATTTTATAGGGATCCAACTAAAAAAAAAAGAATTGCTATAGGGACCTAAATAAAAGGAAAAAAAAAAGTGTAGGGACCTAATTAAAAAAAAATTGGTGCAAGAACTCAATTAAAAGGAAAAAAAGTATAGAGACCTAATTAAAAATTTCGCAAAACTATAGAGGCCAACAGAATAATTAAACCTAATATTAATTCATAGAAGTTTCTATGAAAAGACAAGTGGATGCACCGTTCTTCCTGTAAAATTAAACCATTTTTTTGTGACCTTTTAAATATTAATTCATACAAATATTTGCTCATATACAGCGACGTCCCCCCAAAATTGCGCGCGAGTGTACAAAATGACACGGTTAAAATCTTAAGCCAGATTTAATTACATTGACTTTAAATTAAATGAAATTAATTAGTTAATTTAAATTTATTTATTGAATGGTAGCTGCTAGCTCAATCATAATATTATTAGATTGCACCATGTTTATATACATTCACAATGATATTGACTGCTCAACCACCACTTCCAATAATTACAAGACAAAACAAACATTCGAAGAAAGAGACAAGGTTTATGCATGAAACGTTCAAAGTATTAAATAATGAAAAATAATATATATATATTTTCCAATAATTGAGTTGCACGAAATCCGTTGCTAGACTCAGATTGCATTTTGAAACCCAAAAAATCTAACACAAGAAACTCGTAGAAATGACACATAAGTAGCCACATTAAACGGCGGAGTTTACTTAAATTGTTTTAGAATTTACGTGGATGAAAACTCAACCACGTATTCTCGTTTAAATTGAAGGGCAACCATATTTGATTTTTTTTTTTTTAAACATTCCATTAATTAATAAAAAAATATGTTGTACATGATAATTTTTTCCATTGTTTTTGGTAAAAAAAAAAAATAATTTTTAATCTTTACCAAAACTTTACTCTTTATCATAATATTATTCTTAATCATTATTAATTAATCTTTAAAAAAACTTAAGTATTATTGATGTAAATGTCTATATAAAAGAATTGATTAGTATTTGATAGTCTCTTTTTATTAAGGACTCAATCAATCAATACACTATAGGAGTCACTTAGATAAAGATATAAAAAATGTCTTTTTTTAAAGATATTTTTTAAAAATTAAATTTTAACACATATTATCAATTAAATTGTATTATTTTTTATTAAAAATTAGACTGGACAAATTAGTTTAACAAAAAAATTAATAAATTAAATTTTGAGCCGGTATAAATTAATATTTTTTATAAAAAATTACTATAATATCCCTATTTTATATATATATATATTAATTTTGAAAACTTTAAATTCTAATTCTATAATGACAGAAAAGAAAAGACTAGAATTTAGGATTCTCAAAATTAATATATATAATAAGAGTATTTTAGTCATTTTATATAATAGGGGTATTGTAGTCATTTTTTATAAAAAAATATTAATTTAGACCAATTTAAAATTTAATTCACTATTTTTCAATCAAATTAATTTATCTGACCTAATTTTGACAAAAATAATATAATTTAAGTGATTATATAAGTTAAATTTTAATTATTAAAAAATATCTTTAAAAAAAAATATTTTATGCATTTTTATGGGAGCATCCCCGTACACTATTCATCATGATTTCCATAACTAAATATTTATCATGAATGAACCCTAAGTAATTAACCCGTTAAAATAATGATTTGAGATGCAAAGTATATGCAACAATAATTAAGATTTTAGCATCCATGGGAGCTTATATATATATACAAGTCAACTTTTATACAAAGCTGCATCGACCCAAAAAAGAAAAAGCACATAAAAGCATAAGAAGTACTTTGAATTTTGCCATGCGGTCAAACAGTATATCATGCATGCTTAGCTTTCCCGTTGTGCCTAATTAAAGAGACACTTTCTCACGTTTAAAACTATTCATTATTCCTCAAGCAGCCCCTAATTATAATTAAATGCAAGCTATATTAGCACACCATGCATTACTAATTATCAATAATATTTTGGAGGGAATAAAAAATCAATTAAAACAGTTTAAAATTATTTTGTTTCGTATTTATTAATTATCGTTAAAATAATTGTATAATTTTAGATATAATAAATATACAATTATAAATATTATATTATATAAAATAATTTTAAATATTTTTTTTTTAGTATTACTGACAAATTATTAGTGCTATTTAAAGAAGGGTCACCAAGGAGCTTTATAAAATATATAGTAAGAAAATTTGTAAGATTAAATTAATTTTAATTCAATAAATTAAGAAAAACCTAAAGTATCTGCTTTTTTATGATACATTAATAACTTGTGTTGATACGTAACAGGACCAGCAACAACAATTACTATATTGTATATTAGCCTATTACAACCTAAAGTTTTCTTTAATTTAATTTCTTATACACAAAATACACTATTTTAATTTTTTTTCTTCTGGCATATGGTAACATGAAAACAATCATTTTAGGCACGTATTTTGAGCATACAATTATAAGTAATATATATCTAATAATAATGATTGTGATGGCATGAAGATTGATTACACGTGAAGCATGTCGAAAATAGAAGGCAAAGGTGATGAGTTCTAAAAGTGACACATGTCTCCCAATCAAACTTAGATTAATTAATTTTTTCCTTACAATAATTTCATAGAAAAATAGTAGCAAACACTTCACCTAAGCTTTTGGCTTTACGAGCTGCCACCTTTCAATTCAATTGTGATTGTTGATAAAAGTTAAAAATGACTAGGTCCTTTTATTTGTTTTTAATTTAAATTGAGTGTGCCATCTTTTTTAATTTGCCCACAAGAAAGAACAAATCCAGGTATCCACCTCACCTACAATAATTATTTCCAGAAATTGACATTTTGGAATTTGTTGTTAATTATTTAACTATTTATTGTTCATAATAGTAACTCATCAAATTAACAAACTCTGTCTGACCTACCCGCTATTAATTAAATCATTGTCTTATCATTTTCATTTGATTTGATATCAGCAGTATTATTAGTGGTGCCATTTACTCTCTAATTTTGACAAATAAATCATGTTTAATAATTTCCTTTATTTAACAAGCTATCCAATATAAATCACAAGGCCTCTCACTAATAATAAAAAGTTCCAGTTAATTTGAACATTCATGTAAAATTTGTATACATTTTTTTATTTGTCTTATATTAAAAAAACTTTAGAGTCAATAAAATTAAAATTAAAATATTTAAGTTATAAAATTCTAATATTATATCATGAAATTATTTGTCTAATTTAAAAAATTTAAGTTAATAAAAAGAGATACATAAACAGTTATATTTTGGTTTAATTATTCTATTGGTCCCTATAGTTTCGTAAAATTTTCAATTAGATCCCTATACTTTTTTTTTTCTTTTAATTGGATCCTGTACCAATTTTTTTTCAATTAGGTACCTCTTAGCAGTAATCGGCTTAATTTTATAGGGACCCAACTAAAAAAAAATTGGTGCAGGGACTTAAATAAAAGGAAAAAAAAGTGTAGGGATCCAATTAAAAAAAAAAATTGGTATATGGACTCAATTAAAAAAAAAAGTATAGGGATTTAATTGAAAATTTTGCAAAACTATAGGGATCAACAGAGTAATTAAACCTTATATTTTTAATATCTACTCTCTAATCCAAAATTCATGAATATATATTGATAATTGTTTGGTATTATTTTAATTAGCAGATGAAATGAATTAAAATGTATAATTAATTCACATTATTAGTTCATAATAAAAAGTTATTTTCAAATTGCCTTGTGTTATTACAGCCTTGAGGCATGTAAATGGTAATGGGAACCTAAAAAGCAAAGCATGTTAAACAAAGTCAATATTATTGCCACCTTTTTCTTCATCTTATGTGGTTAGTGTGTTCTTTAATTTCTGTAGAGAGGTGACACTTTAGTTGATTTATTATATCTATATAGTATAGCAACCACTTAAGCATCAGAAAAGTGGTATATTGGAAAACTTGAAAATCTCATTAACTTGGCATGAAAAAGGGGAAGAAATAAAGAAATAAAGAGGAAAAAGCAAAAGTAAGGAAAAAAGAAGAAGCAAAATTAAAGTTAAGAAAGGCAACAATATTTTGATGAGGGGCCAGCTATATAATTTTACTTAGTCATTATTATGTTAGTGGAATCATATGAAGACACCCAAGAGTAGTGGGGTTTGTTTTGTTGCTGTAAAACCCAATTTAATTAACTTCAAATCCAAATTAAAATATTTTGGATCACCAATAATCACGCCAATCATATGCCATAAGTCCAAATAATTCAAGATTATGTTGCTAATGACTGTTGGTATAATATTGTGTTATTCATCATCTAGCCAGCTAGAGAGCATAATAAATATATGGAATAATAATCAGGATCATTAATAAAGCTTGATTATTATTAAGTGAAAACTCAAGTGAAGTCGACGTTCACGTGAAGTTGATATTGAGAGCCGTTAGATGATTTGACTAAATTTTCATCTAACAGCTCTCAGGTATCAACTTCACGTGAAGTCGACTGCACATGAGTTTTCACCTTATTATTATTATTATTATTATTATTATTATTATTATTAAGAGATGCATTATTCATTGTAGATGCAAAGATTCAATATATTCCCAGTACAAGGAGGTGTACGAAGGGTATAAATCTAAACTTGAGAAAATAAATAATAAATAATAAAGATTCCTTAAATTCCAATCCGATTTATTTCGTATATTCACTCATATAGTTTATATAATATTCTTCCATTCTATAAATTATTGATTTTTTTTATTGTTTATAAGCAACAAATATTATTACACGTTGAAGTAGAATACAAACATGTATATCTTTATTAATTGAACTCAGGATCATGATGATGAAAACATATATCCAAAAATATGATGAACTAATAATTAACATTGGAAAACGAACATTATTATTATTAACATAATAATTAAGGTAATGATGATTAATTAATTAAAACTAATCTTGCTTCCTTAACTCGGTGTAGAACCTCTTGATGAACTCTTCCGCCGCCTTATCAACCTGGTGGTCGTCTTTGTCGTCGTTATGAAGCGGGAACGGCGAGTCCGTCACTCTCAGCTGCCTCACCATTGGACTCCGGCCGAACCCTGGAAGCGCCGGCGAAGCCTCCACCATAGCCATCATCACCTGATCATTATTATTGTTGTTGTTGTTCAAGATCTCCAACACCGCCTTGAGCGCGTTCGCGGTGACCACGTCGTCGTCGAGAGTGGGTGGCGCGTGAGCGCATGCGAAGAAGTGGTGGTTGTGATTGCGGTGGCGCTTGCCGATTGGGAAGAAGTAGTGGTTGTTGGGAGTGTTGCTGCAGCTGAACTCGTACTCCCTTGGGGCGGAGAACTGTAGATTAGGGTTGTTTGAGTGGTGGTGGTGATGGAACATGAGGTTGTAGATGGCTTTTCCGGCGAGCTTGCGGCGGCGCTTGAGGAACATGTTTAGATCCATCACGAGCTTGCCCTTTGATATGCCTCTTCTAAGCATGAAGAATACTACACGTACCATGTTCCACACTTTCTTTGCCATTATTGGAACGTTATTGCTTTCCATTTTAGAGAGAGAGAGAGAGAGAGAGAATTGAAGAGAGAATGGATTGAAGAGAAGGGAAGGGGTGTGAGGACCTTATATAGTACTCATTGGGAATCAAGTACTTTAAGGTTTTGAAGAGCAAAAAATTACCGTGAAAACTAGGTGAAGTCGACTTTACGTGAAGTTGATATCTGAGAGTCTTTAGATAAAAATTTAGGTGGAAATTCAGATCCAGTCGACTTCACGTGAAGTTGATCATTGAGAGCAGTTAGATTATTTGACTGATTTGACTAAATTTTCATCTAATGACTCTCAACTATCAACTTCACATGAAGTCGACTTCACATGAGTTTTCACCAAAAATTTAGTCAAATCAGTCAAATCATCTAATAACTCTTAAATATCAATTTCACGTGAAATTGACTACACCTGAATTTCTACCAAAAGTTATTATATGTATAAACCAGTAGAAATTAATGTTTAGTTAGCCCTAACTTTATAATATTTTAGAATTTAAAATTAATAATTTATTTATAATTTAAGATATATTTAATAATTTAATATATTTGATTAAATTATTAAAAATAATATATGCATTTATATGTTATTATTGTATAATACATCCTGTGCTAGAATTATAATAACCTAACCCTAATTAAGAAACCGTGGGTGCATACACCACATATTAGTTTGGATACTTTATGTCTTTCTTTTATTATTTTATTGACCCCATCTATCATTATTGGTGGAGTGCTGCGCTTCCTTTTTGAGTTTGAGATATTTTGGAATAATTCATACCAGACATCCTTTTGGGGTTTGCTTTTTTATTTTATTTTTGAAAAATCTTTCATCTCGTCTTTGTTTTCATTTCTAGATTGGTGGCTATTACTTAATATATATGTAACAGTAGTGAATGACCTAAAGCCAAAGGCTATAACTATTTATGTGTTTACATCGATTAGAAAAATGTTCAAGATACATCAGAATTAAGAATTCTCAGCATGCATGCATATATATATGGTAGAATTAAGAATAACATATATATATAAGATTGGCAATAATATCTAGAATACATATTATTTTAATTTATTGGATAAAACAAGAAATAAAAGACATGCATACCCTGATGACCTAAAACGCAACATGGACTATAACCCTCTCAAGTCTCAAGAGAAAGAAGGAAAAATAAGAAGTGGCACTACAAACCAACTTCCAAAAACTATAATTCATGCATGCATGGGTTCAAAGACCTGAAAAAAACCCTTACAATTAAGGTGACTTAGGTCTTCTTCCCATTGCACACAAATTGAAACATCGGTCAGCAGAGAAAATTATAGGGAACAGGTAAACAAAGATAATACATAACCATGTTCCCCTTAATTAGTACGAAAAAGTAGTTCATTGAAAAATCTATGTATACAGACAAATTGTCTAAAATACATTAATTTTTCAATTACTACTTTTTCTAAATCGATAGTTATTTCGAAGGAGAAAACTCACATGCAGTTGTATGCAGTTGTCTTTATGTAAAATTGATATTGAGAAACCGTTAAACAACATCAGACAACTGCACTCAAGTCGCAAAACTAATTAATTAATTTGCAAGAGTGAGATCATTGATCTCTCTTGTGATTGCAGGAATGCAACTTGAACTCCTTGCAATGGATCCTCTCTTTGGTCCATTGTTGGTGTCCCTAGGGTTAAAGGACTTAGCCCTTCTCCCTTCCATTTTGTTCTTCTTCAACATGGCTTTCATGGCTTCAGCTTGGAACAAAACAGGGAAAGCCCTACCATACTTGTTGAACCTAACACAAGCATTGATGTGTGAGTTCAGTGCTTCCTCCTTCTTCCCTCCGTTCTTCTCCAACTCTTCCTTCACCGCCTCCGAACACAACCCGCACACAAACTTGCCGGAGAATTTGCCACGAACGCGGCCTATGTACTCCGGCGTGCACTCTTCCGACATGCCACAACACTCGCACTTTGCATCCTCTACCTCACTTATGGGCGTAAGTGTCTTCAAATCATTGATCTCTTCTTTCGCGAGCTCGAACGAGATGTCTGAGAAGGTTCTTTGAATATGATTGTTATTACATAGTGACTGCTTCGGTGGCTTGGCAATATTGTTCCTACCAAAATTAGGGTTTGGGAAACTCTCTCCACAGGGAGCCATACTTTTGAATTGAATTGAAGTTGGTTACTTTGAGAGAAAATATATAAAAGGTTTGATATTGAATAATGAAACTACAGTGAATATATTAAGTTGTTGGAGAATGAAGGAAGGATCCTATTTATAATGAATCTACTATTGTTTCTAAGGATGAGACAATGGTACATGTGTGGATCTTAGAAACTGGAATGTCAGTTTTCAAGATCGTGAACTCACTAGATTTTTCTGGAAAGGATGTGATGAGTCGAGTAGTAGCTTTTATTTCAAATCAGAGGTCTGTAATAATCTGTATACAATGCAACTGGACTAATAATAACTTGCAATGCATGCTGATTGGTAGTTGTGGCTACAAGAAAAGGTATGGTTCACCTGCATTAACAATTAATTATGATCATGATTTCTTTATCTAGTTGATGATACTTGAATAATAATGTATCACTGGTCTTAGGATAATGTATATACACACATTCATTATTTAATTTTTACATTATTCAGGGTGAGTGTATCAAAATTTAGAATAATTTAAAGGTGAAAACTCAAGTGAAGTCGACTTTAGGTGAAGTTGATACTGAGAGCCGTCAGATGATTTGACTGAATTTTCATCTAACGGCTTTCACGTATCAACTTCACGTGAAGTCGACTGCACCTAAGTTTCTACCTAATTTAAATTCTCCAAAATAAAATAAGAGTTACAAAAATAAAAAAATTGATCAATATTGAATAATTAAAAGTTAATTTCGATATTTATTTTTAATATAATTTTGTGGGTTCTACTAAATGATTAGTTTTTCATCTCTTGTCCACTATACAAATATGCTCCATTTAGAGGATCTAAATATGTAGTATTTCCTAATTGTTACTCTCTTGGCCCTTCCGTATCCACTCATTTTAATTTTATCTCATGTAATTTGGATTGCCATGATGGCCATGCTTAATCAGCACACTGAAAAGAAAATATTTCAAGAAAATGAAAAAAAAAAAAAAAAAAAACTTCCTTTCTTTTTTGTTAGGATGATGTACAAGGATCAATGTATCATATCCATGCAATAGGAAAGTTAGTTGACATTAATAAAAAGTTGTTCCCTTTGGCAATTGCATTATTCATATGTGGTCCATTGCAAGCAGAATACCAATTACTATAAAGTGTGGGGTGTATTCACATGATGGCACGGTGAAACCATACATATATACTTTGCCTCTACTTTTTCTGCTTTAGTAAAATATAATTACATGAAGGAAGAAAGGGACTTAGCTATGTATGGAGCACGAGCTTTTACTCTCTCTATATATATATATATACTTTTCATTTCACGAGCTTAAAAGTATGAAAGGAAAGTGAATGAATGAAGTTGGTTTCAACTCTCATCTTTCAAGGAAGATATTATTCAATAAAGTTGCAGTCCCTATCTATCTAGTGAATCATGCTAGAGCCTTCAAGGTAAGGGAAACATGATGCAAGAATAATCTCCATGGATCCTCTCAATCAAATCTTTACTATATTTTGTTCTTCCCAAAATTATTTGAATTTGAAATTATAAAATAGTCATATTTAAAAATAAAATACACTCGGTTTAAATTTACTAATTATTACTACTTTTATAGCTTCCATAAATTTGGTTACTGTGATGAGGCAACCAAATGCACAGGGTTTGGTGAAAGTACTGCCTAGTAAGGAAAAGTATCACTTATTTTTTAATGAAGTGCATCTTAATTGTGTAAAAGATTTCAAAACTTGACAGTAAAATTAGGTACTATATATAATAGACTGGGAATCAGACATTAATAAACATAACATAGGTTAACACATAAAGTAGGTTTTACAGGCAATCCAAGTCTTAGGCATCAAATATAGGAAATTAAAACAACAGCAGCCAACAAAATATGTCTTAAAAAGAGTTGGTGTTGGACACTTGCGGTTCCTAGACTTAAAACACATAATGTTTAAACAAAAGACCAGTTCATAAACATAAAGCAAATACAATGTGCATTCTCCTCTTCATTCAGCACCTTCCAAGCCACTACTCTTTCATAAGAGATTGGTCGCCCCATACTTGAAAGACATATACCACCTTGAAGGCATGCAAAGCCCTACAAAGCAAGAGAAATCAACACAATGATCTATAAAGAGAACTGTATAAAGCAACAAAAATGCTGCAATCTGAAAAATAAAATGAAAAGTACCTGTTGAATGATTTGGGGAAACTCTGAGCAGAGAATCTTTCTGCCATGATCATCAAATATCTTCTCTAGAGTTATATCCTGCAGTGCAACTAAGGTAGTCTCCAGCATGTCAAGCCCTGCTTGGTTTGCAAAAGTAAACACTGGCAATGCCTGCAAAAACCAAGTTTCAATGAATGCTCTTTCTAATTGGTAAATGATTAAAATAACTGGAAAGAATCAAAGTTGAAATCTGACTGTTATATTCTCTCAGGAGTTGCTTTAAGGTTTGAGAAATAGTGTTGTGAAATTGAAATAAATTCAAAGGATACCTTTAGAGTGCAGCACAATAGTGCATCCGAGTGATGCCACAATGACTTGAGAAGAGATTCGTTCCCCTCATTATTCGATTTAAGTAGCTCAACACCCAAGTAGCACCTACAAATTAGAACTGTCAAACATCATTCTAGTGTTTGAAATTGCAGCAGGAGAAACCAGAAATTCACTCAATGTGCAAATGCAATACATGTATCTATTAACTTATATGGATGTCTCGATCAATTGATTAATAATAAGAAAGGATCAGACACCAGAGATTATATATTAAAAACTGCAACATATCATGAATTGGTGCCACAAGTCCTTATTAAACACTTGGGCATGCACATGCCTAAAAAGAATTCAGTTCCTAATGTGAACATCTCACAGAATGTGAACCGCTGTACTAAGTTTCAGAACAGTGAAGGCAAATGACACGAGAATTTTACACACCTGTAGCTATTGCAGATCCAGCGAGCAAGAGTTTGTGCTTCAGGAGTGCCTAATGGTGTCCTAAGCCCAGCTTGTGAACTCAAATGAGAAGGTGAAAGCGCTAATGCTACCCTTTGGACTGATGATATAATGCTGCGAACATACTGGCGTGCCATGGAAGCTACATGCTCTTGCATATGGCTTTCAAATGCAAATTCAAATGCTATTGTCATCACAGATCTCACAGAGCCAGAATTTCCAGAAGTTTCATTCGAAGCTCTGTTTCCAGTGGGGCCAATATCCAGGGCAGATGCAAGGTCAAGGGTACGATTTGGATTGGATGCTTCCTGCAAATTTTGCATCACGATTTGAAAAGATAGAACCTTGTGAAAGATAAGATATTAAATACAAACAAAATATACTACTTCAACAATAATTGAGGCTAACCTTTCCAGAATCAAGAGGAATGATGCGAAATCCTGAAGGCAGAAGGGGGGCATCATCAGCGAAGGATGCATCAATTGGAGCAAAAATAAGTTCAGCACAGGTTCCAACAGCATTCTCATCCATTCCACTACATAGCTATCAAAATAAATTGAATAAACTGTAAGAAAGTATTCCAAATGGTGATTGGTGAGAAAATGACACTTCTTCCTGGACTCCACTAAGTGTCTATTAACAGAGAAAGAGAAGGGCCCCAAACCATAAACATTTTTCTCATAATAGATCATAGATAGATTAATACTTTGACTATAGACTTGGTCTACAATAACACATAGTATTCATGGCAATGTGTCGTCAGACGTGCATGCAATTAAGCTTTAAGCAACTCGGTTAAAAAAAAATCGATTCTAGCCAATTCTAACATACGAAGCCATCACACTACTTTTCTTTGAATTCCAATATGCAATCAAGTTTTACATGCTGCAAAGTGCAAATCAAGAAATAAACCAAATCCAAGGCTAAACATTAGAAGCACACCATATTTTATGGAAAATCAAAAGTGACTACAAAATCATTAAATAATCCAAATTGCGTCATATTACATGAGGGAAATGTGACCTCAAGTTATAATAAAGAACCTAAATGTTGGCTTCTACATCTTAGACTCACATCTAGCAAAATCATGCACATTAAGTATGTACCAGATGTTACAGGAGGAAGCAGTGAAACAAGCAACATGGGGAAAGAAACTGAAGAAACTCACTTGCAGAAGAAAGACTTCTCTGGGCATCATTGCTTCTTCAGGAGAATGAGCAATTCCTTCCAATTTAATCACTTCCAGAAACTACCATTAATTAAAAAAAAATTAAAAAGAAGTTAGAATAGATCAATCATATAATTCTTGTTTGTTATTACAGATTTTTACACCAATTTATTACCTCCTCATGCTCAATAGTGTGGGCTAGAGGAAGAATAACTTGACCCCCATAATTTCCTACGCGAGATCCTGATAAGCTGCAAGGACCAACTTTAATGGCAGCAGCTGAGTACGCATCCATGTTATTGTCTGCCCATTCTGACCTGTGCTCCCGCAGGAACCTTAGAAGAATGGCTGGAGGCACATTCTGAAGAAATGGAAGACAGCCATAAAAGAGAAACATCAGAGAAATATTAAAACTTAACAATGTCTCTGGTACATTTAATTAAGGAGAAGAGCATAATTAGAAAGGAGATAATAATTATCTTTAACTAGTGATGACAAGAGTGACACATGTTAAGGAATAGCTCAATACAAAAGCTTGATAACTGATCAACCAAGTCTTTGTATGTCCCTTTCGTAAGGCGTAATTTAGTCAACTAAGCAACTGATAGCCATTATATTGTAACAATTTGAATTCTGTGATTCTTTTTCAGTTTAACAAAAGCTAAACTGGTCATACAAAAAAAGTATTCTTGACATATAACTGTCTATAACATATTCCACAGCAATAAAATATTTTAGTTTATAACTTTAGGGAAACACAAGTGAAATTTCAAAGCATCCTGACCTGTAACAGCATTGAAGCTTTGGCACATAAAACTGCATTACTGACAGAAGGAAATCCATTGGCAAAGGAAAGATTCAGACCCATCAACTTGTCAGGTGATGAATTCACTAGAATTGTAACATCGTCAACACCATCATTACCAATCGTTGACCATCCCTCATCAGTAAATCCATTGAGTGCCTCATTGAAACCCCTACAAGAAAATCAATGAGTTTTCTAAATTTAGATACAATAGATATCCACCAGAGTGCCAGTAGAATTTTTACCGGCTCAGTCTCTGGCCAAGTGCTCGAAGAGCGGCTGGTCGTCTGCCCCACCCAGTGACATTAGACTGAGAAACTTCATGTGAAATCTGCCTTAGCTGACGTAGGGCCTGAATGGAATGAACAATGTAAACAACGCAAACATCTTTTTTATATAATATTGGAGCTCAGAAGATGATAAATTTAAATTTAAATTTCAGTAGGATCAGTAATAGCCATGGTTGTACTGTCAACATTAATACTGAAATACAATATCATACCGCCATTGTCGTCTTCTGAGCCAGCACCGTTGATGATTCGTACAGTGGACGCAATACTTCAGGAACACTCCAAGGCTAATAATAACATAAAAATTCCAAAATTATTTCTCAATTTTCTGTTAAATAAATACAAAAACAATAAAGCAACCAAGTTAAATTCATGTACCTCCAAATCCATATGATCAACAATATGAATGATGGAGCCACCTCCTTCACAAGGTCTTATCAGGTACCCACTAGGCAACATCTCTGCTCTAACAAAATGCTGCACAGGAGGCATGGTTGGACCATTTTGTGTATTCTTAAGAGACCTCTCACAGATCTACAGCAGGGCGGATAAGAATGATTATTATATATTTCAGGATTATGCAGTACAAATTTGGGCAAGACATTGGACATTGGAATGAGGTTAACCATAATATCTTGGTATAGACAAATCTTAAGAACATAATCTTATAAGTCACATACCACTAAGCTTCCATCTTCCAACACAGATGTGTAGCGCAGCAACCAGAAGTCGCGAGCAGGTGCCAACGTGGTTGGCGCATATAGCTGATCATCAAGGTGTAACACATGCGTATAAGAAGTTTGCTAGCAATCAAGTTACATTTTTTTTTTGGTGAACATCAATTAAGTTGCATAGAACCATCAGTCATATCTCATACTAATCAAGTTTAAATTTACCTGCATATAAAGCAGCTCAATGGTTCCACCATTTGCTGTGGGCAGCACATTCAGCACATCAACAGCTCGGCAATCACGGAACCATGAAGGTCGATCTTTGAGTATTTCTGCAACCTGAAAATTTTGTGGCTCATTATGTTGTGGAAGGACACAAGCAAGAAAACCAGTTTAGAAAGAACAAATTTCGAGCACTTACCCTTGTGGGTTCTAGACCCACCAGGCCGCAGGCTCGTGCTGCCACACCAGTGCAACCATGAGAAATAGCAACGATTCCAATGGAATCCGGACCAGGCTGTCACATAAGCAAAATGTAAGAAACAATATTCTAAAAATAGTTTGATCTTGCAAACACTTCCAATAGAATATGAACGTCATCCATGCCTCGTTCAAACATGAGAGAAAAAAAAACTGAAAATAACTAATTGCTTAACCAATATTAAGAGTTGTTAATTATTTCAGGGTTACCTTCATTCCAGGCATTTGGACCCACTCAACAGCAGTTCCAGTAGCCTTTGAAAGAAACTCTGCTAAAGTCTCTTCTGCAATGGACAAAAGCCTGGGAAGAATGACAGTGATTGAGTAAGGTCAAGCATGCACAAACAAATTTTTCCAGACAGAAACAATGACATAAATTGGTCCCAACAATCATTAATATTCCCACTAACCCTGCAGGACTTGCATCCCTTGGGGGATGCTGATTTGTCAAGCTGCGTTGACCACTAGTCACGGCGGATTCACAGCTTGTGTCTTTGGTTGGCAGAGAAGTCTGCAGAGCCAAAAAAAAAAATGAACGCCATTCTAATTGAATTCCAGTATGTAAAGCCATAAAGGATAACAGAGAATAAAATACTTCCTATAACCGGAGTTGCTAATATGACATCTAATTAATCAGAAAACCCTATAGATTAGGAAACTTGAAGAATGGAAACCGTTAACAGAAAAACTTCAAGGTAGTTTTAAACTAAAGTAAACCATTTGAACATAAATCTTACATTTTGGGTATGCTGACGAAAGTAGCCATTTTCATACACCAACTGAGAAACCTGCTTCTGCAACCTATCATTCTCCTCCATCAGCAGCTTGTTCATGGCTGTCAGTTTCCTATTCACAGCCTGAAGTCGCAAAGCCTCTTTCCTCTGCTTCTCCCTACATCTGAATCCACATACAATGTTAGCAGTTCCATCACCAAGTAACAGACTATTCATCAGAAAGGGGACAAAGAAATGGTTTTGATAATACCTTCTGTTCTGGAACCAAACTTTGATTTGCTTGGGCTCAATGTTGGAGAGAATGGGGCACTCGCGGATGAGCTGCTGGCGGCGAATGGAGCTGGGTTTGGGGCAGTCATGGTAGAGCCTCTCGAGGGCCTCAACCTGCTCAGGTGTGTAACGGACATACTTGCCGTTATCCAATCCTGGTTTACCATCCTTGCAGGACATTGACATCGCTACCTAACTACCCTCACAACTCACAAACAACAACAACAACAAATTCAACAGTGTCTTCACAAAACACCACCCCCCACCACACCAAACTTTGTTAACACTTCCAACTCACAACAAAGAAGCAAGCTTTACCCACCTTCTTCTATATACAGCTTCCAATAAATGATCTTTCAATGAGTAAGTAACTAAGTATACATTTTTTTTCCGGAGATCAGTGACTTGGAAGAAAACTTATGAAGAAAACAGCGACGATCTGAATCCCGGAATCATCCACCACAACCTCTCCTGAAGGAAAATCGAAAATCCAGAGACAGCTTGAAGAAAGAGATGATACTGCCGATTGGATTGAGGTGAAGAGCTCGGAAAACAGAGTGTTCCCTCCGAACCCTCAGGGATTCAGAAGGAGCTGAAACGAGACCACTCCACTCCACCGCCGATCTTCATCATCGTCGAAGTGAAACTTTTCGAAGCTCAGCTGATCTCGGAACCATCGCTTTCAAATAATCAAACAACCACCATAGAAACACAACAACGCAGTAATTGAGCTGGTAGCATCAAAGACGACGGAGAGAATTTAAAAAAAAAAAAACACCTTTTTTGGGGGGTTTCAGGGAAGTTGGTTGATTGGGGATTTGGGTTTGGGAATGAAAGGAAGACAAGAAAGAAACCCTAAAGTGAAAGCGAAAGAGGGGAAGAAGGGTGGGGACCCTAGTGGCTAGTGGATGGTGGTGCTGGTTTTCTTCTTCTCTCTTTTTTTTTTTTTTTTTTTTTTGCTCTTTTTTTTTATTTTTATATTTAATTAATTTGATTTTCACTCTCAGATTTGCTCTGTTGTGATTGTCTTCATTTGTTCTTTCACTTTCGGTTCAAATGGAGAACAGCGCCATCTCTTTTTTATTGTATGGACGAAAATGCCCTTATTCTCGCGGCTGTTCTGACAGTGAATTGCGCCTTCAAGAGTGTGGGTCCCGCCGCTTCCACTATCATTATCCCTATGTATTCCCTTAAATGCCCCCCATAGCTCCAACCTTCTTTTTCCTTGGTTCTCATTTACTTACTTCATTAATTGTTCTTAATTATTACTTGTAGTACTCATTATTACACTACATAGTACATACTTTTCTTTTTTGATTTATCACAGTATATGCCCATGCTACGCTTCAGTATTATAGTTGAACTAACTACTATAATTGTTTGCATCTTCAACTTAATTTAGCTACTTTGGATGGTATGTTAGATTTTCTCAACATTTTAAGGCAAATGCTATTTTGGAATGTCAAAAAATTAGACATCAAAAAACTATCATTCTTTATATATACTAATCATCTACCACATGAAATAAAATTAGATGTATTTAAAGGCAATTAATTACTAGAAAAATATTAACGCATTAGTAAATCATATATGTCATTTAAGTCACCAAAAAAAATCATATATGTCATCTAAGAAATTTTATTAATGCTAAAATCATGTACAAAGATTATATTTAGTCACTCACAAAATATTCTTCGTATTTCCTACATAGACAACCATGATGCATGCAAAAAAAGTATATAATTAATCGAAAATATTTGGTAATTAAAGAAAATGAGACAAAAACAACTATAATTTATCTTATTTAACATTTATAAATTATTATTACAATTAATTAATACTAAATAAATTAAATTTTAACTATTTTTAACTTAGTTTCCTAGCATTACAACTATTCTCCTCAACATAGATTTCATATATATCATTTAATTAATAATATTTGAGTGTATATATTATTAGAAGAATTTTGAATATATCAGAAACACTCGTATTTTAGTTATTTTAATCGTTGATTTAAATTATAAAATATATATATAATATATATTAATCAAAATTAACGGTTAAAATAACTAAAACACCGATATTTTCGATACACTTAAAATTTTTCTTATACTATATCGTTTCTTTAATTTTGATACTTGAGCATAGTTGGATACTTGGATATCTCATCCCCTGACCCTTGGCCTGTTGACCATGACCTATATATGTTACCCATTCTTGGGAATGCGAAGGGTAGTATTGGGAAGTGAGAATGAAATATGAAAGGATAGTGTAATGAGTGGAGATACAAATAATGGCAAAAAGGGTAAAATGGAAGAAAGTAGAGGGAGCAGAATGGAAGGATAGGATGGGATGATCAGAGTCTTAAAATACACAAAAGGCATGGCATTGTTATTGGCATTGGCATTGGCAATTGGCATGGTATAACGAGTTGAAGGTTGAAGAGCCAGGAAGGCTTTGTTTATGTTATTGTATGTGTGGGTCACACGGACACCATCATGACCTTTTAGCATGCGTATTATTCTTTTTAAATTTCATTTCATATTATTTATTTTCTCAAATATTTTACTGAGGTTAAATGAGAATCGGTATAGTATATATACGATGTGGCATATTATACCATAAGGTTAAATCATTGCATGACCATGATTGACAAGACATGTGACATTAGAGTGGTTGGTACCTGTATCCTACAAACATAGTGTAGTATTTGTATATATATATATACGTATTCTACAACTATTATTGCTACATCTTATGTAATGCATGTCTTGTGTCTACCCTTTTTGGCATTGTATATGAGATTCAAGAAATTGTATAAGAAAAAGAAAATGAAGAAGCAGCTGTAAGTAATAATTGGGAAGCGTTAAGAGCGCTGACATTTTGGTGTCACGCCATGGATAGATAGATTTTTAGTTGTGGTGGTGGTGTGTGTGCGTCATAGTTTGACCAAGTGAACCACAAAGGACTACTGCAACATACTGCTCTATAATCATTCATGCTTCTCTCTTTCTTTCTTTCTTGTTCGGTTTTATTCATTCTCAATTCATTGAATCAATCCAAGAAGACTCAACGCTACTTGCATTCATGTAATCATATATGGTTACATACGAATGCGACCTGCCTATCTAATACTATAGAGTATATACATACATAAGTAGGCTTTCTTTTTTTTATTCTTCATGAGAATAATCACGACTTCCACACTGTTCTTATATATGGGCCAAACCTCAATCATCACGTTTTCTTTTGCTTTTACAAGCACACCCTTCATTTTTTATTTTCTGGGCTTATGATCTTTTATCCAAAATCCTAATATCAGTTCATCAAACATAACATGGGCTGATGGGCCTGACAATACTTAACACAACCACTCAATAAAGTCCAAAAAAATTATGAGTTATTCTAGTAGTTAATTCACTAGTCTACTTAAATAAATAGGGGTAAACACGGATTGTATATGACCAAAATTTCAATACAATCCGTAAAATCATCGGATCGGATCCAATATCCGCTGTTTTTAAACTTGGATCCGATCCGTACATTTTCAGATCGAATCAGATATCGGATATATCCGCAAAACACAAAAAATATTTTTAAAAACTTATTTTTATTTAAAAAATATCAATAAAATTTATTTTTTCTATTCTTTTAAGGAAAAGTCTAGGGGGCCAGTAACTTTTGTGTTTTGTGGCCAGCAATTAACCATAAAAAAAAGTGAGTGATCTCCCACCATTAGATGTAATCTCACACCATTAAAAAGACTATTGATGACCAATTGATGGTTACAAAACACAAAAGTTGCTGCCCCCTAGCACTCCTCCTCTTTTAAATATGTTTACTTTTAATATTAAACATACTTTCTTAAATAATAAATTAAAAGAGTAAAGTATCGTTTTTGTCCCCAACATTTGGGGTAAATCCCAAAGTTGTCCCTAACATTTTCATCATTCTATTTAAGTCCTAACGTTTCACAATTGACTCAATGTTGTCCTGCCGTTAGGGATCGTTAACAGAATTGACGGCGGGACAAAATTGAGACAATTTTGAAACGTTAGGGACTTAAATAAGACAAAAACGTTGGGGACAAAAATGATACATAGAAATAAATTTTAATTTTATCCTTTAATAATATCAATTTTTTACTATACATAGTATTCAATTATTTTTAATCACATCTAAGTAAATTACACTTAATCATATTATTTTTATTTTAAATAATATTTTTTATAATTTTATTCTTAAAGATTTTTAGTTCTCATTAAATGTTTGTAAAATAACTAGTATATAAACTTGCAGAAAAAAAAATAATATATATACAATAAAATATAAATTATACTTTTTGTCTCTAATGTATCAAAATTCTTTAAAATTATAAAAAAAAAATAAAGAGTAAAGTATCGTTTTTGTCCCCAACGTTTGGGATAAATCCTATTCGTGTCCCTAACGTTTAAATCGTCCTATTTGTATCCCTAACGTTTGTAAAAGTGATTTAATGTTATCCTGCCATCAATTACACATCATGTTCGCTTTAATTTGAGTTTTAAAAATCTCTTCTTATAGTTAGAATACAAATGTCTGGGATAGAATCGATGATCTACTTCGAAAAATAGTTCATCAAATGTTGAAACTAATTCCTACAACATTTACATAATTCACTTTTCTAGGTACATAATTGAATCTAAACACAAATAGTGGGTATAATAAAATGAATACATCCAAGTGAGAATAATTGAAAAATATAATCTGATTTGTTAATATAATTGATAGTAGGATAACATTGAATCACTTTTATAAACGTTAAGGATACAAATAGGACGATTTAAACGTTAGGGACACAAATAGGACTTACCCAAACGTTGGAGACAAAAACGATATTTTACTCAAAAATAAATTTATTTAAAATGAAAGTAATGTGATTAAGTGTAATTTATTTAGATGTAATTAAAAAATAATTGAATACTATGTACAGTAAAAAAATTAATATTATACGCGAAGAAACCCTAGCAGAGAAAGAGTACGTACTCCGTACTCAGAGAGAATGAGAGAAGGAGAGAGCGGGAACGAGTGTTTGAGGGCGAAACACAGTGAGCATGGCGGCCATGCCGTCGGAAGAGATAAGGGGGAGAGTGTGGGTGGGGGTGCATCCGGTGTCTAGGAGGGTTTTTCACGAGGGGGTTTTTCAAATCCTACAAAGATCTCCTTTAGAGATAAAGTCATTGGTCCAGAGAAATCGAAGGCGTTTGCACTTGCAGGATCTCTATCTGGGGATAGTATAGCCACGGTGGTGGGCAAGCAGGGCGATTCCCAACCTCCATGTGTAAACTTCACTGAAGAAGCCAAGCTTTGTTTGGCAGAGCCTTATCGAGAAGCTTTAGTGATTAAGGTTCTTGATAAAAATTATAGTTACACAGCTCTTTCACACAAGCTTCGGATGGTTTGGCGCATCAAATGTGGCTTTGATCTGCTTGATGTGGGGTTTGGGTACTTCATGGTAAAATTCGATGCATGTGAAGATCGTGAGAAGGTCATGCTTGGTGGTCCGTGGTTGATTGAGGGGCACTATGTTGCTGTAAAACCGTGGGATATAGATTTTCGGCCATGTGAGCAATCCTTCGGGTCTACGCTTGTATGGGTTCGGATTTCGGGGCTCCCAATCTGGTGCTATCAGGAACAGGCCATGATGCGTATTGCTTCTGCAATAGGAGTTCCCATCAAAGTGGACTTAGCCACTAAATTGGCTGAGAGAGGACGATATGCCCGAGTATGTGTTCAAATAAATTTAGGACTGCCAGTGATCAAGCATATCATTGTGGAAGGCGTAACTCATGTAGTGGAGTATGAAAGTTTAAATTTAATTTGTAACTCTTGTGCACGTTATGGTCACGATATGGCACAGTGCTTGGGTAGAGACTCTAGGGAAGGAAAGAGTGTTGATTCCGATGCCACCAAGTCACGGGACGGTACAAAGGCAGTGCCACATCTTGAGACCAAAAGTCACAATTTAAATGAAGTAGAACCTAATGTGGTAGGTGGCGTTACTGGCGAGAATCCTGCATCGAATTTGCAAGAAGATTTGGAGGCTAATAATTTGGAAAGAAATAATGTTGAGGAGGCTTGCATGCATGATGAACCAGGCTGGGAGCAAGTTGTGAGGAAAGGTAAAACCAAGCTGGGTCAGAAGCAATCTAACAAGGTCCAAAGAGGCATTCAATCCAGAATCGATTCGGGTAGAGTAATCAGGCCCACCATTCACTTCTCTCA
The DNA here is from genome assembly GCF_059453495.1 of Arachis ipaensis. NCBI lineage: Eukaryota > Viridiplantae > Streptophyta > Magnoliopsida > Fabales > Fabaceae > Arachis > Arachis ipaensis. The sequence goes on along the minus strand of NC_142443.1, from coordinate 1,267,427 downwards.
CACGAATGGATCAAGCTCCTATCGTGCTAGGGTCGGGTCACGAGTCAAGGTCGGACACAGTGCTTCCCGTGTTGGTGAGACGTCGATCTCCTCAACCCGACACACCCCAGTGCCTTGCGGGTCCTCTCTCCGGAAACGACCAAGGCCGGGGTCCCTACAGAGCTCGCCAGTTGAGAAGAATGGAGGCACGGTGGTGGAAGCATCGTCATGTCTTCCTGCAACCGTGAAGGAGGGTGTTACCGTGGCGGTTCCATTGGAGAAGGAAGGCGCATTGCCAGCTGTTACTGCGTCGGTAGGCGGGATTAAGGAGATATTCCAGGGAGATCCGGCAAACCTGAAGGTCACGGGAGTCACTTCCGCTGGGCAAGCCTCGGTTTGAGGTTGGTGAAGCACTTTGATTTCCTTGTTTTATATTTTTATATTTTATATTATGGATAGTTTAAATATAATAGCTTGGAATATTAGGGGTGCTTCTAATAAGTTAGCCCGGGTGAATTGTAAAGAGCTGGTTAGGAAATTTAAACCTGTAATTTTTATTGTGGTTGAAACTCACTGTCCTTTTCAACACTTGAAAATGTTCTGGGAAAGACTTGGTTATCACCCTATTGGTATAGTGGAGGCGTCAGGACACAAGGGGGGTATTTGGTTCCTTTCTGCAATACAGGGTGTTCACTGCAAATGGGTTGATGCTTTCGATCAGTGTGTTACAGTTGAGGTTCAGGTAAATAATGTGATTTGGAGGTGCAGTGGTATCTATGGTAGTCCTCAATTTAATACCAGAGTTTTGCTATGGGATTATCTTGTTACTCAATCTTCGTCTTTCTGCGGGCCATGGATTGTTCTTGGTGATTTTAATGAAGTACTATTCTCTCATGAATCTAAGGGTTGCCTCTTCTCGAGTCATCATGCAGATCGGCTTGCTGCCTCTCTAGGGGATAGTAATCTGTTTGACTTGAAGACTATTGGAAGACAATTTTCTTGGTACAGAAGGGTTAAAAATGGTATTGAGGTGGCGAAAAAACTTGACCGGGTTTGTATCAATAGTGGCTGGCTATCTCTATTTCCAGAGGCTTACGCAGAAATTTTAAATAGGCTTCAATCTGATCATTGTCCTATCCTAGTACGCTGTACAGGTCGTCCCCAACCGAAAAAGAATAGACCTTTTCGGTTTATCGCAGCTTGGGCAACTCATCCGGGGTACAGAAATATTGTGAACCAGTCATGGCAGGCTGGCTACAGAGAGATGCACGGCAAGCTTTCAGAAGTGCAGAAGAACTCTTTGGAGTTTAATTCTAAAGTGTTCGGCAATATTTTCGTTAGGAAATGCAAATTGGAGAGACAGATTAATTTCCTTCAGAAGCGACTTGAAGTAATGGAAGATTTGTCTATGCGGCAAAAAGAAAAACAGCTGATTGAGGAATTTAATAACACGCTTGTGCAGGAGGAACTTCTATGGTTTCAAAAATCCAGAGAGCAGTGGGTAAAATTTGGGGATAGAAATACCAAGTTCTTTCATGTCCAGACTCTTGTGCGGAGAAAGCATAATAAGATTCATGGTCTCTTTCTTCAAGATGGGGTGTGGGAAACGGACCCGGATGTCCTTAGAAGGGAAGCTGAATCCTTCTATAAACGCCTATTCTGCCAGTTGGAGGATGTAGACTTAGGTTGTCTTGGTGATGTGCCACTGCCTTCCCTGAATGATGAAGCCTGTTGTAGCCTCACAGCGCCAGTTACTCTGGAAGAAGTTAAGTCGGCTGTTTTCAGTATGCATTCTTTTAAGGCGCCGGGCCCTGATGGGTTTCAGGCTTTCTTCTTTAAAGAATACTGGAAGATTGTTGGTTTTGATGTTTGGACTATGGTTCGTCATGCGTTCTCTGGTTTGGATATGGATCCAAGGATGATGGAAACTCTTGTGGTTCTTATTCCGAAGGTAGAAAACCCGGTTTCCATGAAGGATTTCCGACCAATTAGTCTCTGTAATGTGGTTTACAAAGTTATAACGAAGGTCCTGGTCAATAGACTTCGTCCCCATCTCAAAGAGATTATTGGGCCCCTTCAAGGAGGGTTTATCCCGGGGAGAGGAACCCCTGACAACATCATTGTAGCACAAGAGGTTCTCCATTTCATGAAGAAGACAAAGTCAAAGAAAGGCACCCTGGCCTTTAAGATTGATTTGGAGAAAGCGTACGATAGAGTGGATTGGGGATTTCTGAAACAAACCCTGGTGAGTTTTGGCTTTCCTCCTCCGACAGTCAATCTGATTATGCGTTGTGTCACTGCTTCCTCACTGTCTATCCTCTGGAATGGGGATAGATTAAATAGCTTTACTCCGAGCAGGGGTCTTAGGCAAGGAGATCCTATATCACCGTATCTGTTTGTGTTGTGTATGGAGAGATTGTCATGTTCTATTAATCAGCAAGTTGATAAGGGCGTGTGGAAGCCAGTTGCGGTTTCTAGAGGGGGTCCAAGAATTTCTCATTTGATGTTTGCCGATGATTTGCTTCTTTTCTGTAAAGCTGAAAAACAGCAAGTTCAAACTGTAATGGTAGCTTTGGAAAATTTCTGCAGAGCCTCTGGGATGAAGGTTAATGTGGAAAAATCTAAAGCGCTATGCTCCAAGAATGTTTCAGCGACAAGAAAAGAGATTTTCACTGGAGTCTCCTCCATCAGATTCGTTCAGAACTTGGGCAAGTATTTAGGGGTGAACCTTAATCACTCTCGGGTGACACGCGCAACTTTCAACGATGTTTTGGACAAGATTCGGAGAAGGCTAGCCAGCTGGAAAGGAAGATTGCTTAATAAGGCAGGCAGACTCTGTTTGCTCAACTCGGTAGTGACTGCGATTCCTACTTATCGCATGCAAGTATCTCTCTTCCCTAAAGGGGTAACTAATAAGATAGAATCCATGATGCGAAACTTTCTATGGAAGGGTCAAGCTGATGGTAGAGGCTTGAATCTAGTTAACTGGAAAGTGTTGGTCACTCCTAAGAAGTTTGGAGGTCTGGGAATTAGAGATCCCTTTTGTGCCAATATTGCTCTTCTTGGAAAATTAGTTTGGCAACTTTTTCACCATCCCAACAAGCTATGGGTTCAACTGTTGACGGAGAAATACCATTCTTCTAAGGATGATTGTTTTAGTCGGTCTCGAGGAAGTGGATCTTATGTTTGGAAGAGTATATGTCGAGCTTGGGATATCCTAAAGGAAGGTTTTAGTTGGTGCATTGGGGATTTGGAACAGAACTTTTGGTTTTCTAAATGGAGAAGAGAGGGGCGACTGTGTCAGGAGATGGATTATGTTCACATTTCTGATTCGGATCTCAGGATCTTGGACCTTTGGTCATCTGGACAGTGGAACCTTGAGAATATCTATTCTCCTCTGAATCAGTCTCTGCAGAGCAACATTAATTCTTACAACCCAGATGTTCAAGCTGGTTCAGAGGTCGGTTGGTGTTGGACTGGTGCGGCCTCAAAGGTTTATGATGCTCATAGTGGTTATTTATGGCTCAGTAAGAAGATGTTTAGTTGGGAGGATAAGGGTAATTGGCTTTGGCTTTGGCGTCAACATGTTCCGGAAAAGCACAAATTTTTGGCCTGGCTATGTCTTCGGGAGGCTCTTCCTACTGCTGCATTTCGTTTTAGAAGGGGCATTTCGCACACGGATAGCTGTCCACGATGTTTCTCAAGTCAGGAGTCGGTTTTACATTGTATTCGGGATTGTCCAAAAGCCCAACTTGTTTGGCAAGCTTTAGGGATCTCCGATCAACCAGTGGATTTGATGAGTTGGTTCTTACATAATAGCAAACAGCGCCCCTTTAGATTCTTTTCTGGTCTCTGGTGGATTTGGTGTTCGAGAAACAACGAGATCTTTTATCCTCACGAGCATTGGACCACAGATAAGGTGATTGGTATGGCTTTGTCCTTAGAAAAGGAGCTCCGAAATATTTTTGAGTTGCAACGACTATCTATCCCCTCAACCATTAGTGGCTCTTGGATTCCCCCCTCAGTGGGTACCTTTAAGATTAATTGTGATGCTAGCTATCCTGGCAGTGGTGCTCGAGTTGGTTTTGCTTGTGTTAGTAGAGATTGGAAGGGAAGGTGGCAACGAGGCTGTCTGGGAACAATTGAGAGTCGTAGCATTTTGCAAGGAGAGTTGTTTGCTATTTGGAGAGGCTTTCTTTTAGCATGGGACTCGGGACAAAGAGACATTATATGTGAGACAGACTGTGTGGAGGCTTTTACTATTGTCAATAATTTACAAGATTGCTCTGGGTTTACTGATCCTTTGGTGTTAAAAATCCGAGATATCATGTCTTGGAAATGGCGTGCTGATCTTCGGTTGATCTTGAGAGATGCAAATACAGTAGCAGACATCATGGCAAAGACTGCAATGAGGACTATTTCTCCCCAAGTGGAGCTTCCATTGCCTTGGAAGGAGTTTGAGAGTAGTATTCAGCGGGACTGCCTTTCTTAAGCAGTTTCTTGTTTTTTTTTTTCTTTCTTAGTTTTTGTTTATTTTTCTTTTAAGTCACCAAAAAAAAGAAAGATAAAATTAAATTAAAATTTATTTTTATGTATCGTTTTTGTCCCTAACATTTTCGTTCTATTTAAGTCCCTAAGGTTTCAAAATCGTCTCAATTTTGTTCCGTCGTTAATTCTGTTAACGGAGCAGGACAACATTGAGTCAATTCTAAAACATTAGGGACAACTTTGGGACTTACCCCAAACGTTGGGGACAAAATCGATACTTTACTCTAAATTAAAATAATACAACGTATATAATAATTATTAGTTGAAATAAAACATAAAAAGAATATTTACTTATTTATTTCTTTATTTTTGCGGTTGCGGATAGGTGAATGTGCGAATTGAATCCAATCCATTAACTTTGCGGATCAGATCTATATCCACAATTTTCGGATCGGATTTGGATAAATATCGCGTAGATGCATATTAAATCTAATCAATGAACACTCCTATATGGATTCAAATCTTGTACAACAGCAACCCATTTGTTAATAGAGCCCCAATCCGCAACGAGCCTGTCGGCGTCGGTTTGGGAAGAAATAAAAAAAAGTCCAAAAAAGCATGAAGACACGATCATGTATATGTTCTTCTTGAAATAAAAAGCAAAGTGAAATGCCTTTTTTGTGTATTAATGGTTGCAAATGAAATTTGATCCGTATGCTCAATTTCATGTGCTGATGGAAAAACCAGATAGGGTTGAAAATAAGGGGGGAATTAGGAAAAAAGAAAGAGGAAAAGGTAAAAAAAAAATTGGTAGGAGGTAATAAATATTTGAAGCTACAGAGAAATCAATGGCCCAAGTTCTTGCTACCATTTCTCTTTGCCCATAATATAATACGTTATATTTGGGTCCGATGAAATAGAAGACGTCCGTTTAATCTTGAATCTAGATTTTTTGGGCTACGAGGATATTGTGGGCCATCTGATCTTGGGCTTATACTGTAACATATGGACTACTAACACTAGAGGTTGAAGCCCATGGTAGTCGATGACCAAAAAAAGCCCATGGCTGTGTGTTGACTGTTGACTACTTTCACTAGCCACGTGCCAATAATGCATGTGTCAGTCTTAGCGGACTATAGTAACGTGAGAAGATAAAGTATACTAAGTAGTAAGTACTAACGAGGGTAGAAAAGCACCATTAATTAAGTCAGATTAAAAGCAAAATAATATTGGTAGTAGTAGAAGAGGAATCTAGCTTCAAAATTTGGACACCATTGGTATTACCATAATAATGTGACTACTGCTACACTAGTACTATGGAAATGCATAATTGTGTTGAAGAGCTTTGCTTCTTGTTTTGCTACAATCATGGTGTGCCCAAAACTCTGAGGTAGCGTTTGTTTTGAAGTACTGAGACAGAGACTGAGAGACTGAGACTCAGTATCGTGTTTGTTAGTTCAGAGACTGGTACTAAAATTTCTGTCTCTGTCTCTAAAATTTCAGTATTTCAGTACCTCCAAAAAGTAGGGACACAGGGGACTGGAATTTTTAGAGATGAAGACTGAAACTTTAATAACATTTTATACCTAAAATACTTTCATTTCAATTAATTAATTCCAATTTTACCCTTTGTGCAAATTAAATTAGAGTTTTATTCTTGTTTCAATTCATGTCTCTCATTTTGCACCAAACAGAATACTGAGATTTATTTCAATCCCTGTCTCTTAGTCTCTGTCTCTCAGTCTCAGTCTTTCCGTCTCTGTCTCTCCACCAAACGCTACCTGAAGGACATGAAGCAGTGCGTTTGAGTGGGTCTCCGGTTGTTTTTATTCTGCAGCAATGACATCGCAGAAATTCACTATTAAATATTAATGGATTCAGAGTTTTGGTATGTGCAATAACTATTTTACAACTTACCAATTGCCAAAAGTTGCATATAAAATTACAAAAATATGAAAAACATGGAAACACCAATGTACTGAAATATGAAAATGACAGTTGGAAAATTGTCTTGTGTAGTAGATGGTTAATAATAAAACTAATTGATTGCAAATTACTTCATACATATGCACACATGTGCCTGAACTTTGATTATTGCCTTTTGTGTTTAGGCGAAGATGATCACGTGGTTGTTATTTATCGACCATAATTATAAGGTACTATGATCATTATTTTCCAAGTTGTAAAGTTTGGAGCCAACTACTCCACTTCTTGCTCCACAGCAGTAAAAGGAGCAACGGGCTAAGTTAATACTAACAGTAAAAGTTAACTACCATTGAAAAAGGAAAAAGTCTAGGGCAGCAATTTTATTAAATTTTGTACAGCATGTAACTATTAAAAAAAAAATAAGTTATTTCATCCCATTAAATAAAATTTCATACCATTAAAAACATCATTAATAACTACTTAAAGGTTACAAATCACAAAAATTGCTGTCCTTTTAAACCTTCTCTTAAAAAAAAAAAGAAAACAACAAAATAATAATAATAATGGAAGCGCATAATTAACTTTGCAGAACTTGCAAGTCAGTGACAGTGAGTTCCCTAGAGTAGAATACATTTTCTGCATGAGAAAAGATGCTCCTATATGATACCAAAATGTCAACTATGCCCTTACTTCACTCCTCAAAACCCCACCAGTAGCACCCCTCATCTCACTTCTCAGATAGTCTCTTTCTCAATTCTCACACCCAAAAAAAAAAAAATCTCATTCTCTCGTTTTTTTTTTAATGGAATTGCCGGAATACTTCATTGCGGGATATTTTGCCGCCACTCCGGACCAACTCTCGCCGGAGAAGCGTCACGCTGACCAGAAGCCCGGCGAGGTTTTCACCATTGACGACCTTCTCGACTTCTCCAACGCCAACACGGACGCTATCACATCTGACGGATTTTTCAACAATACCGCCGGAAACTCCACCGACGTCTCTGTCGTCACCGCCGTCGACAGCTGTAACTCCTCCATTTCCGGCAGCAGCTTCCGCTGCTTCGCCGGAGTGGATCCTCAATTCTCCGAAGAGTTCTGCGTTCCGGTAATTTTTCAAAAAAATTCCACAAACAACAAAAAATCAATTATACATATGAATCAAATTAATTATTATTTTCTTTATTTGTCTGTACAGTATGATGACGTGGCGGAACTGGAATGGCTCTCGAATTTCGTTGAAGAGTCCTTTCCGGCGGAGGAGGAGCTGAAAACTCTTCACCTTATCTCCGGCGTGAAGCCTCAGACACCTCAATCGTCTTCTTCTTCGGATGCTCGAAACGCACCGTTATTCCACCCCGAAACGCCTCTCCCAGCCAAGGCACGAAGCAAGCGCTCACGCGCCGCGCCTGGTGATTGGTCCACGCGCGTGGTTCGGGTTGTTAAAACGGACGCGGAGCAAAGGCCCGCGAAGAAGAGAGATGGGGCGAATTCCGAGGCATCGGGCCGAAAATGCCTGCACTGCGCGGCGGAACAGACGCCGCAGTGGCGAACTGGGCCCATGGGCCCAAAGACATTGTGCAATGCATGCGGGGTAAGGTATAAATCTGGGAGGTTAGTGCCGGAGTACCGGCCCGCTGCAAGCCCAACGTTTGTGTCGACGAAGCATTCAAATTCGCATAGGAAGGTGTTGGAGCTGAGGAGGCAGAAGGAGATGCAGCATCACCGTTTGATTGGTCAGAGTTCGGTTTTCGACATATCCAACGGTGAAGATTCGTATTTGATTCATCGCCACAACCGTCCAGATTATAGGAACGTCTAACTTAGCTTTCACCGTGGAGCCCTCTTTACATTTAACTTTTTCTTTTTAATTTCACTCTTTTTCAAAAGTTTTATAAGCTAAATTTGAAACTATAGAATTGTTCTCGTCTTTTTGGTACTACAAGTGAGTGCAACTCAAAAAAGCAAAAACTGCTGTATAATTAAAGGAGAATATAGTAGAGTTGTAGAAACTAGATTGTATTTCATCACTCTCCGTTTTTTTTTTTTTTTTTTTGAAATTGGTAAATTTAGAATAATGTTATATATATAACAGTTAAGATCAACTATGAACAGGAATTAATAATAACTTGGCCCAACTTTTACCAATAGGATCAGATTGGCGAGTGGCAACAAATACGGTCGTATCATTTTTGAAGTTTGATTATGACATATCATACGCGAATCGAGATGAATGATGGCATGAATTTCAGCAAAGTTTATTACTCAATGAAATTAAAATATTTGATGTTTAGCCATTAGCATTGGCCAGTTAGACATCGTCCTTTGTACGTACTACATAGAAAAAAGAAAAAGCTAAGGCCCAAGGGAATTTATGAAGCCAAAATGAGAGGACCAACTTGAAAAGAATAAAATAAAATAAAAATGTGAGTCATGCTTAGCTAGCTTGCAAAACGGTGCGGCAAGGTCATGTGAGTTGAGTTGTGGGGCGTAGTGATGATAAATATAAAAATAAAGAAAGAATTAGGTCACACATTGAGTGTTGATATAACTCTCTCCACCGATTTTGGACAAGGGCTCCACCCTTCCATCATATTGCAATCTTATTAGCTTCTTCTTCCTTGGTTGCCATTACCACATTACATATAAATTAAACAAGTTAATCAGTAAAGTCAATTTTGAACTAGAATTTCTTATTAACTATGAAGTATGTGAAGCCAAGCCATTATACAATAAGACCAAAAAGTGGGGGTTAAGTTGGGAAGGCTAATTACATTGTAGAAAATGCTCTTTGACGAGTTGTTCAGTACTTTGTTGAATGACCATGTGACATATTATTCAAAGGACTATACATGAATGATTTACATACGAAGCTTTTACAATGTATCATTGCAATTTGCATGTGTGTGGTTCGGTATCTGCCTAACGTAGAATTATTATAGAATCAACAAATACATACTTTGGAAGAAAAGAAATTAAAGTCTATAAAAGTACACATGGCAAGTACAACAGTCAATGTACACTATTGGTGTGTGTATATGGTTACTAGTGTCGGCAAAGCCCACTGTTAATTGATATGATGATGAGATGAAATTAAATGTAAGGCTTATTATCATTAATAAATTATTGAATAATGGTAATATAGTAAAGTAAAAGGATATATATATGTGTGTGTGTAGGTGGGTGTTATTTGCAATTAATTGCATGTGAACAATGAAAGGCAAGCACATGCGGTACGTGACGTGCATGACTGGCTGCATTTGCTGATATTAATACATATAAAAAAAATATAAGTATGGTATTGGTGCTGCATGTTCCTATGTGAAGGGATCTTCCCATGTTATATGTGTAAAGAGGCAGATGCTGAATAATAATAATAATAATAATAATAATAATAATAATAATAATAATAATGCTGGTCTTGTCGGCACTTACCTCTCTCCTATATATCCTTTGGGTTTGAATCTATCTATCCATATAATAATTGGTACGGTAGATAAGCCACCTTTATTTACTCTTTTAATTTACATAAAAGGGGCATGCTAAACCATATATATGCACCTTTTATGTTATGTTATTGAGTGTTATATATTATGAAACACCATCATTTTTACACGTACATGATACATCTAATCTTATATTACTGTATTATTGGAAACATTTGGTTTAACTAAGTACTTATTATTTCACTAGTTACATAAATTAAATACAAATATTTATAATTTTTTCCATTTCGATGCATAGTAAATAATCGGTCAAATTCGTTACTAAAACATTATTCGTTTTTTAAATTTGCTTTCAAAAAATTTTTTAATTAAATTTATTTTTCAAAAATTTTGAATTAATCACATTAAATCTTATGTTATTTTTTTTATTGACGGTGTCAAAATTTATTAATATGATATGTTAAGTGTTATTACAACATACATATAAAAATTTTAATTGACTATTAATATGATAAATTTATAAAATTAGATCAAATCAAAAATTTTAATTGACTATTAATATGATAAATTTATAAAATTAGATCAAATCAAAATTTAATAAAAAAAATTAAGACATTAAAATTCTTCAATTTAAAATTTATTTGATCTAATTTCATAAATTTATTATGTTAACTGCCAATTAAGACTATTAGATGTATGTTATAATGTCATTTAATATATCACATCAATAAACTTTGATCTAATTTCATAAGTCTTCACTATTGATTATAGTAATGCACTGTGTTATTAACCTTAATCCTATTCCACTATATATATAAATTTTCACTGTGATTATGCACCTTATGCTGTTGCCATGTATGCAAAAAAATCGTGAATAAAATAACATAAATTCTACTTAATAATTACCAAAAGAAATTGCTTCAAAGTTGAACCACTTGAGAGCAATCACGCTTCCTATGGCACACACAAAGGTTACTGAGTGGAAAAGAGTTCTGAACAATGTAAGAAGTAAGATTCCACACAAATGACCATGTTTTCAGTGTAAAAAGCAAATATGCTCTTGCACCTTTCAATAAGGCCTGTCAAATTTGCAACTATGTTTCAAAATGTCCTTTCAATTTTAAGTGATGAGTGACTGTTTCAGCTATTCAAATGCTGTTAAAAAGTATGGCATGCCTTCTGGATTTGAGTTGGAATGCTTACTCTTTAGATGCTAGTGGTTGGATTTTATTTCTTCATAATGTTCCATTCTTATTGGATAACTATGTAGCTATGTTTTTGGAACATCATATATATTAACTACAGGTTCATCAATAATGATTCTGTGAAGCTGGTCATACTCTAAGTGCTAATGCATATATATGTCTATAAATCGTGTCTGACTTTCTGTGAATGAGGTTTTTTTTGGGACACAGTTAATGGATTTGGTCCTCTTGTGTTGAGCTTTGTTAATCGTTAATGGTAAAATTTATGATTTTGTTATCATTGTCGATTTTCTTTATTATCAAAATGTAAGATATATGTCGGTAAGTTAATATATAACAAAAAAGAAAAATTAAGTGTAAGAGATCATCATTCAAGTCGCTGGAATACAAAAATTCACAAATATATCACTATCAAAGCTTAATATGTTCCAATGACGATACAATGTGTTTAATTTTTCACTTGAGCAAAATCTTGTTTCAGAGTTTTATAGATTAAAAGAACTAATAATAATAACAACTTTTTAATCAACTATGATAAATCATATCTGCTATTTCAATCATAGTGAAGAATTGCAATAAAAGGATAGTTGTGAGAATCGAACCGGTTAAATTATTGGTTTATTAGTTTATTAATTTAACTAATAAATTATTGGTCGAACCGATTGAATCGGTCATATGTAAATAAGAAAATATAAAATAGTAAAAAATTGAGTAAAGTGACAATTAGATCTTTAAAATTTTCGATTTCATATTAATTAGCCATTGAAAAAAATAAAGTACTAATTTAGTCTTCCAAAATTGTAAACGATGAACACATTATGTCCCTCCATTAATTTATTATGTGAAATTTAGTGGTGATACATATATGTCCCCACTAATTAGTCCTAAATCAAAATTTTCAAGACCTACTAACTTAATACTCTAAAAAATTTAAAATAAATATCTTTACTAATAATGTCTTATGGTCAAGTTAGCTATTCCAAAACCGCCAAAGATGTGACCTTGATTGTTGACCATTCTTTGACCAAATTAAGTCATACCCACCAATAATGGCCGCACGTACCCCTAGTCCCAACTTTAATAACTACCCACTATGCATAACTACCTAAACACACTCTCATCACTATCATGTTCTCGTGCTTATATATACAGACCCTGCACTTTGCATTGGTTTATCACTACTTTTTGCTTCTTCAACATCCATTCTTAATAAAGCATGTCACATCTATTTAAATGTGTGATTCTTTTCATCATGCTGTGTACCACAGCTGCGAGGGAGTTCAAAGTTGGTGATCACTTTGGTTGGCGTGTTCCTGATCCCACTGACACTTCATTCTACACCCGTTGGGCTGAAAGAAACAGGTTCCAAGTTGGAGATTCTCTCGGTATATATCTATATCTATATATCTATGGCATTTGCACTTAGACTTATGCAACTTATGAATGTTAATTTTCTTTGTTTTTTTTTTGTAGTGTTTGAGTACGAGAATGACTCGGTTCTAAGTGTGGAGGAATGGGACTACTTTCACTGCGATGCAAGTAACCCCATCACAGCCTTTGACAATGGCAAGAGCATTCTCAATCTTGATAGCCCTGGTGCCTTCTACTTCATCAGTGGAACCGCTCATCATTGTAGCAGAGGACAGAAGCTTCTTGTGGAGGTTATGTCCCCACAACATCATCCAGTTCCAGTTCCAGTTCCAGAATCCCCACCACCCTCTTTGCTTGCACCTCAAGGTATCTCGCTGTCGCCGATGTCTCCTTCGCCTGAAGCCTTCTCCCCAGTAGCTTCATCTCCTTATGATAGCATAGCAGAAGATTCAACCTCTATTATGCTTAGTAATTCAGCAGTTATGGCTCCCTTTGCTACATTTTTGGTTGTGTTACTCTTAGCACTCTGAATGTACCTCTTGTTATGTTTTTTTTTTTTTGGAACTCCTTGGTTGTTTAGGCATTAGTGCATTACCATTTAACCTATTCTTTTTCTGCAGCAGAGACTTTGATATATTGTATGGATTTGTATTGTATTTAATTATTTATTTATGATCATGCCTTTAAGTTTCTCTCATTTAAGTACTGCCTCTTTGTGCATCTCCATGTGATTACTCCTTTTAGCATAATAAAGTTGATTCAGATTTTCCATTTTCTTTTGGCTCTCATGTTTATGCTTCCCTGAACTTTTTAATATAATTATATTCTAAATCATAGCGTATTTATAATTTTCACGAGAACCTATATATCATTCTCCCTATTCGACTTAATCCAAACTAAAAGATCTTACAAAATAATGTTAGTTTCTATATACATATTTTCATGACAACATTCATTTGTGACTAATGCATGCTCCATTATATAGTTGAAAGATTTTAAAACATCAATTCTCCTATCATCATTATTCTTACTAATTAACACATACAAATCATTACTACAATTAAGCTAGTTAGGTTGGGTCGCAATCATCACACACTATCAAACTACTAGAGATGTGAATATCATTCATTATTATAAGGTGACTTCTTTGGTGGTAAGGATTTTAATCGTTAAGAATAACAAAAATTTGGCAGACTAATTTTGTAATTACACGTAGTAAAAAAAATCCCTTCTTTGAGTAAATCAACATCAAATCACATAGTTAAGTACCGTAATTGAGAAATAAATTAATAGAAGAATATTTGAGAATTTTTCTGACCAAAAAGTCTGGGTAGACCACAAATATAAAATAAAAAAATAGTTGAGTGTCCAAATATATTGAAAAATAACTGAATATAACCTCAGATGAATTGGATATTACAGAAAAAAATTTGTTTTATTTATCTTAAAAATTAATTAGAAGTGTATGTCAGTGTTTTCAATATTAAACTATATTTGTAAAAGACACCCAATAATAATAATAATAATAATAATAATAATAATAATAATAATAATAATAATAATAATAATAATGAACAACTAGTCTAAGAAAAATTAAAACCCCAATAATAAACGAGTGAGGGGTGGAGGACGCGCGTGTGGAGAAAATTACTTGATTAACAACCATGTAAAAAATACATAGATACAAATCATAAAATCTGTTAGTATATTAAGATTTTTCATAAATAAATTAACTAATAAAATTTAATTTTATTACCTTGACTCACTAAAATATTTTTTATTTTAAGTAAAAAAAATACAATTAGACATAAGTTCAATAATAGAATTAAATAGTATATATGTTTGATGACTACATACATAATTATATACAAGTTAATTTCCAACTAATTAACTAACTAAATACTATTACTATTAGTTTTACCATTAACAGTTTTAGGTCTGCCAATAAGTTATAACTCAAATGGCATAGTCTCTCCATACTCAATTAAGAAATTGCGGGTTCGAGTCTCCTATCTTTAGTAAAAAAAAAAAAAAAAACACAGTTTCAGGCCTGGATTTACCATTCATGCATGCTCCGTTAATTACTTGATATTAAGAATTTTAAGACATTCATCAATTCGCCTATCACTAATAATACATACAAAATCAACTCATGATTATAATAATAGGAGCAAGTTACCTAAATAATTTTTTTTACAATTATATGTAAATCGCTATAGAGTATAGCAATTTATAACACGAATTAAAAAGAGAAATTGATTACCTAGTTTATATCTGTTTATAACGGAAAATAAACATACATAAATCGCTGGAGGGTATAACAGTTTATGCGAAAATAGAGGTTTATAGAATCTATTGGGAAGGATAAAGCGCTGGAGGATTTATAGAATCTCAGAGAGAGAGAGAGAGATATTTAACTTAATATTGAATAAGTTCTAAATCAAAGAATTAATATATTTTATTTTATTAAGTATTACATTTTCTTATCTCTTAAGATAAACAAATAAAAAAAATTAATTTGATTACTATATCAAAATAGAACTATTTAAAAAGTTTATACAATTTTTTTATCAAAATAAAATCATTTAGAGTAAAGTATCGTATTTGTCCCCAACGTTTGGGGTAAGTCCTAAAGTTATCTCTAACGTTTCAATCATCCTATTTAAGTCCCTAACGTTTCAAAATTGACTCAATGTTGTCCTGCCGTTAAGGATCCGTTAACAGAATTGACGGCGGGACAAAATTGAGACGATTTTGAAACATTAGGGACTTAAATAGGACGAAAACGTTAGGGACAAAAACGATACATAAAAATAAATTTTAATTTAATTTTATCTTTCAATAATATTAATTTTTTTTTACTTTACATAGTATTCAATTAGTTTTTAATTACATCTAAATAAATTACATTTAATCACATTACTTTTATTTTAAATAAATTTATTTTTTTATAATTTTAAAGAATTTTGATACATTAGAGACAAAAGATATAATTTATATTTTATTGTATATATATTATTTCTTTCTGCAAGTTTATATACTAGTCATTCTATAAACATTTCATGATAACTAAAAATCTTTAAGAGTAAAATTATGAAAAAAATTAATTTATTTAAAATGAAAGTAATATGATTAAGTGTAATTTACTTAGATGTGATTAAAAAATAACTGAATACTATGTATTTTTTTTTGGTGACACTGAATACTATGTATAGTAAAAAATTGATATTATTGAAAGATAAAATTAAAATTTATTTCTATGTATCATTTTTGTCCCCAACGTTTTCGTCTTATTTAAGTCCCTAACGTTTCAAAATCGTCTCAATTTTGTCCCGCCGTCAATTCTGTTAACGGATCCCTAACGGTAAGACAACATTGAGTCAG
Source organism: Arachis ipaensis (assembly GCF_059453495.1). Classification (NCBI taxonomy): domain Eukaryota; kingdom Viridiplantae; phylum Streptophyta; class Magnoliopsida; order Fabales; family Fabaceae; genus Arachis; species Arachis ipaensis. The sequence goes on along the minus strand of NC_142443.1, from coordinate 1,251,631 downwards.
TTTTGAAACGTTAAAGACTTAAATAGGACGATTGAAATGTTAGGGACAACTTTGGAACTTATCCCAAACATTGGGGATAAAAACATACTTTACTCAATCATTTATAATAGGGATTTTTTTTTATATTTTACCAATCTATTTTTGTTATTAAATTTGTCTTTAACATTATGTGTGGTATAAAATCACAGTTTTAATTTTATTTTTTTTTCACATATGATCTTATTTTTATATAATTTGCTATTTTCTATAATACAGCAAATCTTAGACTATAACAAAATATACCTGACACATATTTCATATTTATTTTCTATTTTTTTACCTACCATGCACAATAAAACACTAAACACTAATTATACAATAATTTTTTCACCTACCACATTCTATTCAACAAAATATTTTTATTTTATATTAATCATTTTGTACTACCAAAATCTATGTGAAACGAATCCTTAATCATCATTTAAATAAGATAATTAAGTTTAAAATGTAATTTTATTGTTCTCAATGTTTGATACAGTACAATAATTATACTTTAAATATAAATTAATTATATTTTATTATATTTAAGATATAATCAAATTAATTTATATTTTATTATAGCAAACTATTTTTTCTTAGATATAATAAAATACAATTAATTTATATTTGAAGTGTAATTATTGTAGGAGAGAACAATGAAATTGCATTTTAAACTTAGCTATCTTATTTAAATAAAGATTAAGGATTCGTTTCACATAGATTGGTAGTGTAAAAAAATTAATATAAAATAAAAATATTTTGTTGTGTATAACATAGTAGGTAAAAAAATTATTGTATAGTTAGTGTTGTGTTTTATTGTATATGATATAGTAGGTGAAAATATAAAATGTGTTATATATGTTTTGTTAGGGTCTAGAACTTATACTATAAAAAGAAATAGCAAACTATATAAAAACAAAATTATATGTGAAAAAAATAGAATTAAAATTGAGATTTCATACCACACACAATGTTAAATACAAATTTAATAATAAAAATAGAATGGTAAAATAAAAAAAAATTTCTATTATAAATGGTTTTATTTTGATATAACAATCAAATTAATGTTTCTTTATTTTTTTATATTAAGATAAAAGAAAATGTAACACTTGATAAAATAAAATATGTTAATTATTTAATTTGGAACTTATTTAGAATTAAATTAGTATTTTTATTAAAATTTGGCGAGCACTTAACCATAAAAAAAATGAATAATCTTATAGCATTAGATGTCATCTGACATAATTAAAAATATTGATGATAATTAATTGATGGCTACACATCATAAATTCCGTTGACCTCTTAGCACTCTTTTTAAGTTAAATATGTAACGTAAACATAAAAAATTTCTCTCACCTTCCATTGTAAAGAATAAGAATGGCACCCATCTATTTTACATTTATCCTCCGTTACTATATATAGGGAGTTTAGCTATGTATAATATGCGACTCTCTTCCAAAAATTTTATAAGTCTCCATTATTACGTAAATTGTTATACTCTCTAACGGTTATGAATGTCTTTAGAAATATTATCTAATAGGGAGATATCACGGAGATATGTAATGGCGAATTCCAATGAAAGAAGCAGCAGAAGAAGATTCTTTTATAATTTATGTTTATGATTTTTTTTAATTTATTTTTATTATCTAATTAAATTTGAAACCGTCGAGCAGAGTACAAGGATTATTTAACCACCACAAATGACATAACAATTCAACTAATTATATTTTAAAAATGGTATACTATTTCGTCTTTTATTACAATAATTTAAAAAAAATTAAAACAAACACATCTAAAAATATGAATAAATTTAATATCCTTTTAAAATTAAATACATATTCAAAATACAAACTAAATAAAACTGAAATTTAAAATTTAAATTTTAAATTTATGTTTCTATTTAATTATTAATATATTATAATTTAAATATATATTTAAAAATTAAATTATTCAAAATTCAAAATTTTAATTTTAAAATTCTAAAATAAACCTTAAACCATCTAATTATTAAGTAAATCCGTACAAAACACTCAAAGAGAGAAGTCACGTTTGCCCCCACATCGAAAATCGAAAATCCAGAGGCGCACATCGAAAACTCAGAGGGCGCACATCAGTTATCCTCCGCCGTCGTTCATCCGCGCCACCTTCCTCTTCCGCGCTCATTCTCGACGCTGCCTTCCTCCTTCTCGACGCTCATTCACAACGCCGCATTTTCTGTCGTCAACACTCATGTTCGTCGCCGCCTTCCTCCTCCTCGTCACCATTCGTCCGCATTAACGTCGCCATTCGTCCATGCCAAAAATTTACCTAAGGTTTGGATGGATATCTGACACCATTACTTTTTTTATTATTCTGTATAAATTTTTTTTTTTTTTTGAAATAAAAAATCGAATAAAATGGCCTAAAGAGATTTTCATATATATTGCAATGTTAAATTATTTTTGCATGTGCAATTTCTGTATTTTGAAAGTGTTTTAAAAATATTTTCTGTATAATTTCATAATTTTAGATGTGTTACAATTGTTTTTTAATGTTTAAATTTAAATTTTAGATTTATGATTTTGGATGTGTTTCAAAAATATTTTCTGTATAACTTCATAACTTTAGACGTGTTACAATTGTTTTTAATGTTTAAATTTAAATTTTAGATTTATGATTTTAGATATGTTTCAAAAATATTTTTTGTATATCTTAATAATTTTAGATGTGTTACAATTGAAAAAGAAACTTCAATTAAAAATATTTTAGTTTGTGTATATAATTATATTTGATCATTCATTACTGAAAGTCGTAAAATAGATCCTGCATTTTATCCAAGGTACAATAAATAAGGGATTAATTTTGAATTCTTTTTTTGTTTCTGCAGAAGAAAGAAGAAAACTGTGTTACAGAGAGAAGGAACGTAAAAGAAAAAAATAATAACTAATTATGAAGTGAGTAGGAAGTTAGAGAAATTATAAGATTTAAATTTTAAATTCTTAATTATAAATGTGTATCCTAAAAAATAGAAATATGTTTTAATTAAAAAATAATTAAATAATATTAAAGGCTGACCAAAAGTTGAATTTTGTTGTACAAGTAGTATTTTCCAAAACCTAAATAAAAGAAATTAAAGTTGCTGATATTCACTCAAAATGAATAAATAAAAGAGCATGTGGCAAATACTAAGGATGCATGCATGGTCACGTTAGCTATAGCAGCGGGCATATTCCAAAACCGCTTAATAACTACCCACTATGCGTAACTAACTAAATACACTCGCTCTAATCACTATCATGTTCTTGTGCTTATATATACAGATCCTGCACTTTGCATTGCTTTACCAATTACCACCACTTTTTGCTTCTTCAATATCCATTCTTACTTGATTATATCCATTGAAATACAGACCGGTCATGGAGCAAGATTATGGACGTTACTTGCTTATACTTCTTGGATTATTGTTCGTTTCCTCGTAGATCCTTTTTCATTGCAACTAGTTTTTATTTGTTCCGAATTCATCTCCATCTCTTTATTATCGCGGTTCGATCCTTTTATTTGCCTAATTGTAGATTCCAGATCGCTCATTCATGTCTAAGTGTTTGTCTCTGGTTCTTAGTTGAAAAATTTTAATTTCAACGCAATTCTTTCCTCATTATTCTCTGATTTCTTACACTTTACATGTCACTTTTATTGTGTCATTTGCATTCGGATTTTTCAAGAATTCTAGCTCTGACAAAAATGAACCAAATTTTGATACGTACTTTAATAATAGGGTTTTCAAATACTAAGCCCTTGCATGTACCTTTATAAATTATGATTTTAGCTACCTTATCTGCATGGTAAATCTAGTTATATTGAATTATGAGAATCCATATCCTTATCATGCATTTCTCAGCGAATTTCGTTTTAATGCAGCCGTTTTCTTTGTTTGCTTTTGCAGCTAGTAATTTGATTCTGTTAGATTAAGAATATAACATGAGCACCACAGTTGAGGGTGTAGTTCAGCCTGGTGCTCTTATAATAATTCTCCCTCTGCAGCTGGAAGTAGCAAGGCCAGAGGTTCAAAGGAATTCGCTGCCAGCTGAGAATCTCAATGAGGAAGAGTGGGTAACTGTTTATGGGTAATGTCCTAACCTACTTCAGCATTTAAGTCTTGACTATTGATTGTAGTACTGCATTGAGTTATTAACCTTAATCCTGTTCCACTATATATAATTTTGATTGTAATTATGCACCTTAAGCTATTGCCATGTATATAAAGAAAGCGTGAATAAAATAACATAAATTTTACTTTATAATTATCAAAAGAAATTGCTTCAAAGTTCAACCACTTGAGAGCAATCATGCTTCCTATGGCACACAAAAAGCTTACACTGAGTGGATGTGCAGCTATTTCTGTGCAAGAAATATACCTTCCACACAAATGACCATGTTTTCAGTGTAAAAAACCAATATGCTCTTGCACCTTTCAACAAGGCCTGTCAAATTTGCAACTATGTTTCAAATGTCCTTTTAACAAGTTCCTCCCGCAGATTTTCTCCAGGTGATACTAATTTGGTTTTAAGGGAGTTTGAAAAATGTGGTGAAATTTTGAAACATGTTCCTGGTCCTAGAGATGCTAATTGGATGCATATTTTATATCAGGTTTGCAATCTTTCCCTTGCTTGAACATATTGATTAAATAGAAATAGTTGTGCATCAATCAATCAAAACTATGCATACATACTGTTTTGATGATATTATCAAATGCATATGCAGAATCGTTCTGATGCACAGAAAGCCCTTAACAAGAATGGAATGCAGCTCAATGGAGTCCTAATAGTTGGTGTGAAACCCTTGGATCCCATGCAACGTCAAGCATTGGATGAACGTCTTAACCATCAGGTATTTATGCCCTTTCCTCTATCCTCTGCTAGAAATTCAGAATCAAGTATGCTGAAATCTCCCTCTCGACCCTACCATTTGCAGAATGACAACTCAACTTCTCATCAAACTGGAGGAGCCATTGTTTCTCCAACAAAATTAAGGGTGCACAGGATGATGGATTGGATATTTGGAGTCTAGATGAGCTATAATGGTGGATCAGATTATATCATTCTGTTTTGTTTTAAATGACGAGTGGCTGTTTCAGCTATTCAAATGCTGTTAAAAAGTTTGGCATGCCTTCTGGATTTGAGTTGGAATGTTTATTCTTTGGATGCTAGTGGTTGGATTTTATTTCTTCATAATGTTTCATTCTTATTGGATAACTATAGGCCAGAGTCTTTGTAGCTATGTTTTTGGAACATCATATATAGTTATATATTTTTATATATTTAACTTAATCCTCAATAAGCTCTAAATTAAAAATTTAATATGTTTGATTTTGTTTACATTTTCTTACATTTTAATATAAAAAATAAAAAATAAAAATATTAATTTGATTGCTATATCAAAATAAAATTATTTAAAAAATTTATATATTTTTTTATCAAAATAAAAATTTATGTCAAAATAAAATTATTTGTAATAATTTTTTTTATATATTTTACAATTCTATTTTTATTATTAAATTTGTATTTAACATTGGGTGTGGTATAAAATCTCAATTTTAATTAATTTTTTTTTTTTACATATAATTTTGTTTTCGTATAGCTTACTATTTTTTTTTTTTTATAGTACAGCAAATTCTAAACCCCAACAAAATATAGATGACACACATTTTAATAGTATTGCTTTTTTGCTTAACAATGCATAAACCACTGAAATAGTATCTCTTATGTTGCTCTTAACACTCTTCTTTATTAGTGAGGTAAGTAGATAATGAAATTTTTTTTTTGTTCCCCACGATATCCCCCAACCCGACAGGCCAAGGACTAATTCGTAATGATATTGAGCTCTATTTAAGGGTTTGCCGTTGGCCAATGAGTTGCTGCATGCACAAGGCGGGATTAGATAATGAAATTTTTTAATTGGTTCATGTTTGTATTGTGTGAATCATGATTTAGCTCATAATTTATTATATCATCAATGAATCTATATAGTTAAATCTACATAATTATATTGGAGATTGAGCGTGGTCCATGTGTTAATTTTGTTGTTAACTATGTTTGCTTGGAACAGATATAATTGAGATTTTCACAAAAGTCTTGGTGAATAAGATATTAAAAAAAATTCAACAAAATCAATATATCCTTCCGAAATCACTCGCCATTCTACATTTAATAATTGATATTTGGACATGTTTAATTACAGGATCTGTTTTCTAAAATTATGCTGTTAGCAGGGATATAAAAAATCCTTTTAATTTTTACAAATCACTTAATGTTTAATATCAAACTCTTACTTCTTTTAGTAACAAAATGCATAGAACTCTCTACAACTCCATGGCATCAATAAACTCATCTTTATTCTCATGAAAGACACCAAATCATGGTTTACATCATCAATGCTTTATTAACGTGCCAAAAATTCCATGGAGTTAATGGTGAATTTTTTTATTCTATTATTTTTTTTTCCTTCTCACATAATGTGTTGTCTTAAAAAATTTTCTATCAGATAAACTTTATGTTTCTATTGCATGCTCCCTTCAAAGAGTTTTTCCCTCATGAATTTAAGAATTAGTTCATAAGCTGATTTTGATTTTCAACTTCAAAAGTATTATGATATTCATTTACTGTTATGATCTATGGATAAACGAAGGAAAATTTGACAGAAAGCTAGAATTGAATTTTATTAATGGTGAGATTTAGATTTACATTAGAGCTACACACTATATAGGATAATATCTATCAAGAAACTAACACATTGTGGTAACTAACAATAGAAATTACTCACATCTATCTCTAATTAAGTTACTAATATCTCTAAAATTTACTATGATTGGTTGGTAGTTAAATGATTGGACTTATATTTTAGTTTATAGAATATTTTGGCTTAGAGGAAGGAAGCTAGGGTCAGGATGCCCACAACACTGGGACTCATTGGCACCTTAAAATGAGAGCAGAGAGTGGATGAAGAAAACTATCTCAACATCAATGGTAATGAAACTATGTATGGGGACAACATTGAAGATAATCACCATACTAGTGGTGAAGTTCAATTAGCAGTGATAAAAATGTTATTTTGTTGCCACTTATGTCTTTAGCAGGGATAAAAATGTTTATTTTGTTAGCAATTATGTTATTGAGGAGAACAAATATAAAAATATGTAAAGGTACCATATTTTGTATTTCCTTGTGAAACTTTGGACGTTGGAAATAAATAATATTCTCATGTATTTTAAAAATAGAATCATTCATTTGTTAGCCAATCTTAAATTTGAATAATGCAAATTGAATTTTTAAAGAAAAGTCAATTAGATGTTTGATTACTTAATAGCACACTTATCATAAACCGAATTACAAAATAATTTGCATCTAGATATATAACTGAACATCACATAGTTAATTAATTACAGTTTCTTATGTGATTATAATAAAAATCATTTGTATTAATTATTTAATATTTTTTTATGCATAACAGTTACATATTATTACAGATTTTATTTAAATACACATACATAATAGCTTTTTTTCATATAAGTAGAATCTATGGATTTTAAAAACAATTATCTGGACTATTGATAGTAGAGGACGGCACAGTATTTTATCCCATACAATAGATTTTTATGTACAAACAATTTTTTAAAGTAAAAATAACAACTATTAATATCAATAGGTGCTAATTAATTTTGATATTTATAATCTCATTCTGGGACCACTTCTAGTTCTAATAACATTTGAACAAAAAGAAATTCAGCCCCCTGATGCATACACTGCACCTTGCACCAACACTACAATCGACACAATAATAAAAACAAGAACACGAGAAAAGGGAGGTGATTGGCGGTACCAATAGCTGAAATTGGCTGCAAGAACCAGTAGAAAGATATGCAGGAGAATGACCTTGTTATGTGGAATAGCTAACATCTTCACGAAATAGTTCACCACAGCTTTTTGCACTGGCCAAAAAACTAAAGCAGCTATTATCCTATTCTTGTTGAAGAAATTGAAGATATCAAGCACGTCCTGCCACTCTGGTAGCCGATTGGGTTCGCATGCAGTCCACATCCAACAAATGATTGCAGGAAAAACGGCAAATACAAACAACCGCTCCCAAAGAGTGGGAGGGGTGGCATTAATTGCAGAAACAAGAACAATCTGAAATGGTTTATATAGCATTCCTACAAAAGATGAATGCAGACCCAGATTTGCAATCCAGTAGTAGGGTCCATAATGTGCTTCTCCCCTGTATATGATATGAAGAACTAAAAGCGCAACAAGCCATTCGTACAGAAAAAATAAGAATACTATCTCCCAAATAGAAGATTCTTGGGCAAACAAATAGTAATTAATCAGCATTTGAGAAGGTCTGTAACATAGAGTAACAATTGCTGCCATAATCTTGTAGAGTACTATAATTTTGCTGCAAAAAAAAATTTACATAAAAAAACAATGATTGGATGATTAAATAGAAAGAAAGAAGAACACTAACCCAAACCATGTCATTTTGAAAATTGCCTGTGTTTCAAAGAAAAGGAGAAGATGTGAACGTGAGAGAGAGAATAATGAAGGAACTATGAAACCTTTAAATATATACAAGTTTGTAACTGACTAATTTAAACCTTCCCAACCTCCTCTTCTCCTTCCACAATCGGGAGTTCCTCGCGACAAGCAGCGGATCACTTGCATTTTTGTTGAATAAGGTATTTTTATTTATTTATTTAATTTAATATTATTCTATATTCCACGATTTATTTAGTTGAATTTTTTATATTATGCAAAAAAATAGAATATTTGCCAATGAGTTATACCTCAAATGACATAGTCTAAGAGGTTACAGGTTCGAGTCTCCTATTTTTGCTAAAAAAAAAAATAGAATATTTAATAAATATTAGTATTATTGTATTTTTATAAATTAATAAAAGACATTCAATAAGTAAGGTTTTTTATTTATATAAATTAAATAATTATATTATTTACCGATTTCTATTATTTCCAGTATTTTTACCGAAATCCATTTTTAAGCATATTTCGTTTACAGTATAAACGAAATATAGTGCATTTCGTTTACATTGTAGACAAAGTATAGTGTATTTCGTTTACAGTGTAAACGAAATATAGTAAATATCATGAAACGTGTATATTTCGTTTACAGTGTAAACGAAATCCAAGTACTTGTAATTATAAAAAAAATTATTTTTATAGTTATAAAAGTATAATTTTTAAAATAATAAAATAGTATTAAAAATATAATTCTGACCGATTTAAAAAATAAAAATAGTTTATATAAAAATATAACTTATAATTCTACCTTAATTAATTTATATCTCATTTATATTTAAAAATTTAAACTAATAATTTTCTCACGTTGTTATTCTATAAATGAAAACGTTTCAAATTTCAATTAATGAGCGGTTTTAATTGAAGTCACGTAATTTAAACCTGCTATTTTAATATAAAAATTTTATAAGATTTTTCATATACTCTATTATTTAAAATGTTCAAATTATATCCTTCAAATTATATTAAAATTTTTAAATTTAAATTATATATCGTTTAAATTTTGCTTATCAAAATTTTTAAATTTTTTAAATTTTTATTTTTTTGAGTACTAATTTAAATGAGATAGTTTTTAGAATATAATGTGATCGCCATTTTAAATTATTATTTAATCGCTACGATTTAAATGGACAGATTTAAATTACGTGTTTGAATGGGCAATTTTAAATGATGTCATTTGAGTCAAAACCGCTCATTAAAACCGTCTATCTCCCATGTTAATTGAAACGTTTAGAATAACAAGTTATTAGTTTAAATTTTAAAAGATAGATAAGATTCAAATTAAAAAACATATATCGAATTTTATCTTTTAAATCGGTCAAAATTATATTTTAATACGGTTTTATCATTTTAAAAATTATATTTTTATACCTATAAAAATTAAATTTTTTATAATTACAAGTACTCGTATTTCGTTTACACTCATTGTATTTCGTTTACACTGTAAACGAAATACGTGTAAAATACATTCGTTTACACTGTAAACAAAATATGCTTAAAAAAGGATTTCGATAAAAACACTGGAAATAATGAAAATCAGTAAATAATATAATTATTTAATTTATATAAATAAAAAATCCCAATAATTATTCTAAATTTTAATATTTATCTTTCTATTTTTTTTTTACATATTTTACAAGATATATATTCAAATTTTTGTACAATCATAATGATAAAAAAATAAAAGAATTTATGCATTTTTAAGAGGAAGGCTAATGTTCAATAAGGAGAAAATCTAACTTCCACAATATTAACACCTATAGATAATTTTTCTACTTCTAAATCATGAAGAAGTGAGATGCAACTTTCAAAGGTTCAAAGAGTTGTATCTGATGAGTTTGATCTTAATTCTTTGGAACGAAACCTTGGAAAACGGCTTTAAATTTGGCAATATCATTCAAACCAAAGAGATGAGGTTAGACTAGCTTATCTTAAAAGGGGTCTATATCAGAAGTATCTTGACAATTATCCTTTATCTGGTACGAAGCATTCAAGACAATTTTATTATGCTTAGTTTGGTATTTTTCCCTTCATGGTTAGAGTATTCATCTTCTGAAGATGCAGCATATTGTTTATTTTGTTATTTGGTTAGCAAAAAACTCAGTGGACATAATAATTCAGATGTTTTTATTAGTTAAGGGTTTAGAATTTGACAAAAGGTTAATGATGGAATGAATTGTACTTTTCTTAAATATATTGGAGATTCTTGCTCACCACACAATAATGCAGTTGGAGCATGTCTAGACTTACTGAATCAGGCAAGTCACATCTAAAATGTAATTGAGGATCATACTTCTAAAGAAATTCAAAAGAATCGATTGCGTCTAAAATCTTCTATTGATGCAACTCGTTAGCTTACATTTCAAGCTTGTGCTTTCAGAGGTCATGATGAGACTCTGGAATAAAAAAATCAAGGTAATTTTTTGAAATGATAAAACTTATAGCTTTTTACAATGATGAAATTGTAAAAATTGTGTTAGAAAATGCTCTATCTAATGCTAAATATACTTTACATCAAATTCAAAAAGAAATCTTGTATAGTCTCTCAAACAAGGTGAGAAAGTATCTTTGTGAGGAAATTGGAGATTCTAAATTTTGTATTATAGTAGATGAAACTCGTGATGAATCTAAAAGAGAACAAATAGTACTTGTTTTAGGATTTGTTGATCTACATTATTTTATTCAAGAGCGTTTTCTTGATCTTGTGCATGTTAAAGATACTCTATCATTAACTCTGAAACAAAAATTGTGTGACATTCTTTTTCGACATGGTCTTGATATCTCTAATATTCGTGGTCAAGAATATGATGGTGCCAGCAACATGAGAGGGGAATGAAATGGTTTACAAGCCCTTATGTTTACTATATCCACTATTTTGCTCATCGATTACAACTTGCATTAGTTGCTGCATCTAGTGAAGTTATTTTTGTGTATCAATTTTTTTTAAAATTGACTTTCATTGTCAACATTATTTGTTCTTCTAGTAAGTAACATGATGAGTTACATGCTGTCAAGACATATGAAATTGCTCATTTATTAGAGATTGATGAACTTGAAACTGGTAAAGGAACAAATCAAATTGGTACTTTGAAACGAGCAGGTGATATTCGATAAAGTTCTCATTTCTCTTCTGTTTGCAGTTTGATAAATATGTATGGTGCAACGTTGAATATTTTACAAAAGATTATTATTGATGGATCAACTTATTCTTTGTGTGATGATACAGATAGTGCTTACAATACCCTGACTTCATTTGAGTTTGTATTGATCTTGCATTTGGTGAAAGATATTATGGAAATAACTGATGTTCTTTGTCAAACTTTACAAAAACAGTCTCAAGACATAGTATTGTGCAACTATTTCATTCTACAAAAACACTTATCTAAAACATGAGAGATGACAGATGGGAGGAATCACTAAAAAATGTGAAATTATTTTGTAAGCAACATGATATTCTAATTCCTAATTTAACTGCTTCTTATATAGCAAGACAAGAATGCTCGCGTCACCAAAAAGATCATATTACAGTTGAGCATTATTTTAGAGTAGAGATATTTTTAGTCACAATTGATAAGCAATTACAAGAGTTGAATAGCAGATTTAATGATCAAGGAATGGATCTACTAAGTTTGAGTTTTACTCTCATGTCTCAAGATGCTTACAAAAATGTTGACATTGCTAAAATTTTTACTTTTGTTGACAGTTACTATCCTGAAGACTTTAGAACAAGAGAAGATTAATTTGCCTTTTCACCTTCAATATTTTATTCTTGATACTCGTCAGCATTCAAAAATGAATAATTTGTCAACTATTCATGAATTGTGTAGATATTTAGCAAAAAGAAAAAAGTGTATCACCGGATTGATAGATTAATTCTTCTGATATTAACTTTTTCAGTTTTTATAGCTACTACATAGCGCTCATTTTCAGCAATAAAAATATTGAAAATAAGATTAAGAAATAAGATGGAGAATATTTTTTTCATGGATAGTTTAATTATTTATATTAAAAAAATTATTAAAAAATTTACTTCTGAATAATTATTAAAAATTTTAAGTCGCTCAAAATTTGAAAAGTACTATTATAAATTATTTTATATTTTTTATATCTAAAATTATTTATTATTTTATTAGTAACTAATTTAAAAAATAATTATATTTATAAATTTTATTTTAATATAAATTTTATTACGTAATTTTTATGTTAAATTTTTTGTCCCAAAATGTTTGCTCTGAAGTTTCGATAAGCCACCCTTATTTACCGTCTTTTAATTTATTAGTTATTTTGTGCATGCTAAACTACATGCACCTTTTTTGTCATGTTATTCAGTGTTGTTATGAAACAAAATTATTTTTACACATACATCTAATCGTATACTACTGTATCATTGAAATCATTTGATTCAACTAAGTACTTATTATTTCACTAGTTATATAAACACAAATATTTATAATTTTTTTTTCATTTCGGTACATACTAAATAATCTATTTAAAATTATAAATGTTTTTCCTTTCCTTTGCTGCTGGTATGTATATATGCGTTTGATAAAAAGGATTTCATTATCCTGAAATTATTTGAATGAGTGATCAATATTTTTTTTTTTTTTTGGTATTAATGAGTGATCAATATTATTAAAATAAAATAAAACTGTAAGTACAATATATTGTTTTTTTTTTCGGTTCAGAGATGAAAAATTAAAATAAGGTCTACGATCACGAAATCCATCATGAATGGGCCCAAATATAGTGATCCAGTTAAAACCAAACCAGCGATGAGTATGTTGCATGTGAGCTTGTTTCATTATTTGATTTATTTCTGTGATCCTTTTGAGTAGAATACTTTTGTCAACAGAATATGGAAAGCGTGCTTAGGTAATCTTTGGAGCTGTTTTTTTCTATTTTGGTTAAAATTTTATGCGCTTATTTTGCATGGATACTTATCACTTCTGTCAACAGGATATGGCTTTCAAAAACCCATTATAGATGTTGCATCCATTTTTAAATGAAAAGCATTGCTCTAGTTTTAGTTTCATATTGATACCGTATAACAATTAATTGTTAATTTAATAAAAAAAATTAAATAACTAAAATCATACATTTAATAAAAATAAATTTTGTGATTTTAAAATATTAGAAATACATTTTGAAAATAAACCAATCAAACATATTTTTATTATTTTCGATATTCAAAAATATATCTTCTTTTTACAAACCAATCGCATTTTTTAAAACGTGAAAAATTGAAAATAAAAATTATTTTCTAAAAATAAAAACAGAAAACAAAAACAAAAAATATTTTCGCAGACCAATTAACCCCTAACTTTGTTTTTGCCTTTTTAAAATTATTTTTGTTAAAAATATTTTTAAAATATTTAATGAATCATATTTTTATATATTTTTGTTTTCATCGAAAATAAAAATAAAAACACCAAACCAAATCATCCCCTTAGCTTTACTTCTTGATGCTCAAATTAAAGTGTATGTTAACCCTGGAACTTTGTATACCAAAAGTTTTATTTTCCATTATTCCCTCAGGCACTTGGATACACTTAAGCTTGACACTGCTGCCTCTATAATAGGAGTAGTTCTCCATTGTTTTTGCATTGCTTCGGTTATTAATATTTTTTTTGGTTTTAAAATAAAGCATCATAAGGTTAATTTATTGGATTTCACTAGAGACACTAGATTGGAGTGACAAGAGAATCCCCATATTTTTTCCAGCCTTAAACATAGTGATCAACGTAAACTTCTCTTCTTAGTTGACAAACTATTAAAGAATAAAATTAAAATATTTATAATCTCACCGCGCATATGTTCGGGTTACGAGAATGGATCATCTCAATTGTTGAAAAAAATTAAAAGAGTAAAGTATGATCTATAACCTTTCAATACACTTTCTCTCATATTTTCTTGTGATTCCACTTATAACAATTAATGGTGAGAAATCATACTTTATTCCTTCAATTGTTAAAAGAAATTGAGAGGATCCATTTCCCACGGGCCACTTCTAGTTCTCATAAATATAAAAGAGTACGTGGCAACTTGCATGCATGGTCACATTAGCTATAGCAGCGGCCATATTCCAAAACCACTAAAGATGTGGCCTTGATTGTTGACCATTCTTTGACCGAATTAAGTCATACCCACCAATAATGGCCGCACGTTAGTCTCAACTTTAATAACTACCCACTATGTATAACTACCTAAACACACTCTAATCACTATCATGTTCTTGTGCTTATATATACAGACCCTGCACTTTGCATTGGTTTATCACCACTTTTTGCTTCTTCAACATCCATTCTTAATAAAGCATGTCACATCTATTTAAATGTGTGATTCTTTTCATCATGCTGTGTACCACAGCTTCGAGGGAGTTCAAAGTTGGTGATCACTTTGGTTGGCGTGTTCCTGATCCCACTGACACTTCATTCTACACCCATTGGGCTGAAAGAAACAGGTTCCAAGTTGGAGATTCTCTCGGTATATATCTATATCTATATCTATGGCATTTGCACTTAGACTTATGCAACTTATGAATGTTAATTTTCTTTGTGTTTTTGCAGTGTTTGAGTACGAGAATGACTCAGTTCTAAGTGTGGAGGAATGGGACTATTTTCACTGCGATGCAAGTAACCCCATCACAGCCTTTGACAATGGCAAGAGCATTCTCAATCTTGATAGCCCTGGTGCCTTCTACTTCATCAGTGGAACCGCTCATCATTGTAGCAGAGGACAGAAGCTTCTTGTGGAGGTTATGTCCCCACAACATCATCCAGTTCCAGTTCCAGTTCCAGAATCCCCACCACCCTCTTTGCTTGCACCTCAAGGTATCTCGCCTATCTCGCCGTCGCCAATGTCTCCTTCGCCTGAAGCCTTCTCTCCAGTGGCTTCATCTCCTTATGATAGCATAGAAGAAGATTCAGGCTCTATTATGCTTAGTAGTTCAGCAGTTATGGTTCCCTTTGCTACATTTTTGGTTGTGTTACTCTTAGCACTCTGAATGTACCTCTTGTTATCTTTTTTTTTTTTTTGAACTCCCTGGTTGTTTAGGCATTAGTGCATTACCATTTAACCTATTCTTTTTCTGCAGCAGAGACTTTGATATATTGTATGGATTTGTATTGTATTTAATTATTTATTTATGATCATGCCTATAGTTTCTCTCATTTAAGTTTCTTTTTTCCTCTTTTGTGCTCAACTATTTTATTAGCTTAGTCATTGTTACTTAAGTAGAACATTCAGCTTTCTACTTTAAACAAATAAAGTTTTAAGCAAATAAGTTTGAAGACTAAGAAATGGTAAAACTAAACCCTGCATAGACCAAATATACAAATGCATTATTGATGGTTCTAGTTGAACTTGAGAAGGGGGGTTGAATCAAGTTAGCTTAAAACTTTAAGTTTCAAACTCTGTTTTTGCTGTTGCTCGAGTTGCAGGAGATTATTTGAAATAGTCTCATACGCAGAAAATTAAAAGTGCAGAGAAGAGGAGAAAGTGCCATGAATCCTACATCCAGTCTCCACCACAAACCATGGTGGAATTTTCACTATAATTCTCAGGTTACATACACCAATACTATTGAATTACTCCCTAATTCAACTAGTATCTACCCCTAAGCTTTCTTCACCAAAGCTTAGCAACCCCAAAGTGCTATCCCAACTTGGAAGGGGAATCTATACAGATTCAGTTCTCACCAAGTGCTATCCCAACTTGGCAAGGGGAACTAATCCTAGTTCATAAACCCAGATTACATCAAAAAAATAAACAGTGGCTATTTCTGCATCACTCTTGCCTTTTCTCTCTTGGCTTTTGATCCTCACATGATTGCCTTTTTTTCAAAACAAAGAATAATGCAAGACAGCCATAACTATAAATCAGAATTAAGCTTGAGTAGAAGAAAGAGATTTCAGCTCTATGTTAGAGAAGGTGCTCTGAATTGGTGTGTGCTCTCTTTCTTAACTTGAAATGATGGAATGAGTCTTCTTATATATCTTCAGCTTGCTTAGAATTTCTGCCTCTTCCATTTCCTTGTGCCAGCTGCTCGTTGGAGCTGTCCTTGATGACATGCAGTCCTTTCTTCATCTTGCTTCACCACCTCAGCTGCTGGAGTGGCTCGACCACTACCTCTGCTGTCCTTGGTGTTTCTTTCTTCCTTGGCATGCTCTTCTTTTGCATCCTGCTCCATGATCTCTGCCATACGAGGAACTTCACCCACTACCTCTGCTGCTTGGCAAGTTTGTGTTTTGCTTTTCCTTTGCTGTAATTTGCTTTACTGTTTGTCCTTGGAGAGGTGAGAGTCCTTGTGTCTTGTTGCTTTGCTAGAGCCCCAGCTGTCCTTGATGTTGACAGATGTCCTTTTCTTTCTTTTCTTCTTTTGCCAACACATAGCCTTTTATTCTTAGCTGATCGGTGCAATGAGAATGAGCTTGGCTCTTTTACATTTGCTGAAGTACTAGCTGGTCTTGGACTAAGGCAATGTAGACTTGGGCATTTACTTGGAGCATTAAGGAAACAAGTAGCATTGTTTGGTTTGTGAGATAGTTAATGGGCCTACCACAATAAAACACACATTAAACAATATTGGGCTTTTTCACCCAAAACAATGTTTGTCATCATAACCCAAAATCAAAACTAGACTCAACAATCTCCCCCTTGATGACAAACATGATAAAATAGGGAAATTAAAAAATTTAAATGAGTTAAGAACACTTCCCTTTGATGACATTCAGATTGTGAGTTGCTCCCCCTGAATGCTAGCATTGCTCCCCCTTTATCATGGCTTACATCTTTTCCTGAACAAAATTTAAAAACAGCCAAGACCAATATATCCAAACAATATATCACAGTAATGGAAGCACAAAACAATTAACACTATGGAAGCACAGAGCAATTAACACTAAGCACAACACAAGCACACCACAAGATATATCATAGCACCACAAAACATTGTTCTTAACTATTACTGTTAATCCTTAAGCCAAAACTAACATTCCTTTTCTTTTCTCCCCCTTTTGTCATCAAGGGAGGAAAGGAAAAAAAACAACCTGCACAAAATTTGTTAGTGGCTGGTGCATATAGTTTAAGTAGCAGAGTAGTTAAAGTCTTTACAGTCATCCAAAATATTTAACAAGTTCAAAAGGAAACTAAGTCATAATCACAGATGAGATAAAATGAGCTAGGCATCAGAGTTGGATTCATCAGAGGTTCCATCGTCCTCCCCCTCATTGTCAGATGTGGTGAGGCCAACCTCAACATCCTCTACAAAGTCTCTCAGAATGCGAATCCTTCCTTTGGTCTTCTTAAGAGCATTCTCCTCCAAAACTTGATTCCTTTTGCGCTCAGCACCATGATGGAGAAGAAGGTCAGTCAGATTGATAAATTCTTCAAGCACATTCTTCAGAATGCGGGTCATGACCTTGATTGTAGTGGATGTGGAAGGGGAAATCAGAGGATCCTCATCAACAGAGGGAACATCAGTGCTGTCATCAGTTTGGCGACGCTTGGGAGCTGTTTTCTTTACTGCACCACCCCCTTTAATATATGAGTTACAATCTATGGCAATTTCAGCCCCAAAATCAACATTGTAATATTGAAAATTTTTTGTAAGAAGCATGCCATATGGTAACGCATTTTTGGTACTGACACAAGCATACATATGCCTTACAAGTAAGTAAGCAAAAGAGATGGGAATTTTTGAAAGCAGTGCATACAAAACCAGTGTGTCACAGAATGAGACGCGTTGAAAAGAGCCGCTCTGAGGCAAGATGACATGGTTCACAATCCTATGCAGCTGGGCACGGACTGGACCAAGAGACTTATGAGTTGGAGTGTTACCTTCTAAGAGAAGGATATTGATGCAGACAGTACTTAGGGCATCAAAGTATGAAACATTGAGTGTTTCATCCCACTTACCAGAGGTGTAGACATCAGGGCCTCGATCCTGGTAATCTAGGGCTTTGCCTAGGTGATATTTGTCAAGAATAATCACTTTGCCTTTAACAAAAGAGGCGATTCTCCCTTCTTTGTAGGACATGTTGCTATAGAACTGTTTTACCAAATCAGGTTAAATTTTCTCTTTGATGGACAGTATGGATGTCCAACCTTGATATGCAAACAATGGGGTAAAGTTCAGGCCTTTCTTACGGAGTTTGTCAAGATTGACAAGCTTCGAGGGACAGAATTTACGCTTGTAAACATCTTTGCAGAAAAACAGATAGTTCATGAGAGATTGAAAACGACGACGATCAAAGGACTCATCAGGAAAATCAGCATAAAATGACTTGTAAGCAATAGGATTTGAGAGTCTAGGTTCAGCAACAGGACGGAGGTCAAAGCCAATGACTGTACCGCGAGTATGGCGATTCTGAGTGGGGCGAGTCTCTTCGTCTTCGTGAAGAGGCCTCTTTCCTCTGGAAGAGCTAGGTTTGGAAGAACTCGGCTGAGAAGTGTTTGGTGGAGGAGGAGGAGGTGTAGGGCGAGGGGCAAAGCCAGGGCGGCGAGCAGTAGTCTTCGTGCGGGCCATGTCAGGAGAAGGGTTTGGTGGTGGAGATGGTGAGGAATGAGTGGGGGAATGAGAGGGAGAAGAGTGTGTGTGATCAGAACGGTGGGTGCCACTGTGGGAGCCTCTGTGAGCAACTCTCTTCTTTCGAGCCATATTTATAGAAGCACTGGTTCGGAGAAGATGAAAGAGTGGAGAGTGGAGAGTGTGGTGTGAATGGATGCATGCAGTGGGAAGTTATTATAAACTTAGAGAAGTGTAAAGGTTGCACCTTGAAAAAATAAAAATCCCAACTTTGAAAACGTATAGGAAGTAACAGCTGTAATTGTTGTACATTGCAGATGGGAACAAAAGCAAAATAAAATTTGGATTTGAAAACAAATTTTAAATGAGGCCCAAAAACTTATTTCAAAAAAAAATGAAAAAGCAACTATGAAATGGGCTCAATTGGATTCAGTAAAGAAAGCCCATATGTCGAGACTGCTCCAGCACGAGATGTTCATCATTCAGGCCTGAATCCAGTAGGCTTCATAGTGACTCAATGAAGGTTACTCATCATCTGCCAAAAAAATCTCACCGCGATTCAAGAGACAAAACACAAAAGATCTCATTATCAGAAACATTAAGAAAACAGAGATGAAGTTAGAATGCCCAGTTCAGTTCTTAACTTGCAGAACCTCTCCTCTATCAATGGTTTGGTGAATATATCAGCTAGCTGACCCTCAGAATTAACAAACTGAATATCTAAATTTCCATTTTGCACATGTTCTCTTATAGAATGAAAACGAACTTCAATGTGCTTTGTTCTAGAGTGCAAAACAGGGTTTTTGGAAATATTGATAGCACTCATGTTGTCACAAAATAATGGAATATTTGAGACATTCAATTTATAGTCAGCTAGTTGAGTTTTCAGCCATAATAATTGAGAACAACAAGAGGAGGCTGCAATATACTCAGCTTCGGCTGTAGAAAGTGCTACCGTAGCTTGCTTTTTGCTAGACCAAACAATGAGAGATTTCCCAAGAAAGCAGCACATGCCACTTGTGCTTCTTCTATCAGTCCTATCCCCAACAAAATCTGCATCACAGAAACCCACTAATTGAAAAGAATCAGTCTTAGGAAACCATAACCCATAATTAGTGGTACCAAGTACATATCGGATGATCCTCTTGACAGCAGAGAGATGTGACTCCTTAGGCTTTGATTGAAACCTTGAGCAGACTCCAACACTTTGGATGATATCAGGCCTTGAGGAGGTTAGATACATTAGGGATCCAATCATCCCTCTGTAACGTGTCTCATCAACATCTCTACCATGTTCATCCTTATCAAGCTTGATGTTAGGATGCATGGGGGTTCCCATAGGCTTAGCACAGTCCAGCCCAAACTTCTTGACAAGTTCCTTTGCATATTTTTCTTGATGGATGAATATGCCTTCTGCAGTTTGCTTGATTTGTAAGCCTAGGAAGAAATTGAGTTCTCCCATCATGCTCATATCAAATTCATTGGTCATAAGCTTAGCAAAATCTGCACACAAATCTTCATTAGCCAAACCAAATATAATATCATCAACATAAACTTGCACAAGAATAAAGTGATCATGATAATTTCTAATAAATAAAGTGGTGTCAGTGGCTCCTCTTTGAAAGTTATTTTTCAATAAAAATGAGCTAAGCCTCTCATACCAAGCTCTAGGAGCTTGTCTTAAACCATATAAGGCTTTAGCTAGTTTGAAAACATGGTTAGGAAAAGTTTTGTTTTCAAACCCAGGTGGTTGAGCCACATAAACCTCTCTATCTATTATGCCATTGAGGAAAGCACACTTTACGTCCATTTGGAACAACTTGAAGCCACAATGAGCAGCATATGCAAGGAGCAATCTGATGGCTTCCATTCGAGCTACGGGTGCAAAGGATTCATCAAAATCAATCCCTTCCTCTTGATCATATCCTTGAGCGACCAATCTAGCTTTGTTTCGGACTATGGATCCATCTTCACCCAGTTTGTTTCTGAAAATCCACTTAGTGCCAGTGACTTTCTTTCCATTTGGATAAGGCACTAATGACCAGACCTGGTTCTTCTCAAATTGCAGCAATTCTTCCTTCATAGCTAGCACCCATGAAGGATCAGCAAGAGCTTCTTGGATGTTTTGTGGTTCAATCTTTGATAAAAGAGCAATGTTGTTGGATTCGGCTCTTTTCAAAGATGAACGGGTAGTCCTGCCAGTGGATGGATTTCCTATTATGAACTCTTCAGGATAGTTTTTCAGAAACCTCCATTCTCTTGGTCTTTTTGACTGGTTTGAGGATTCAGGTTCCTCTTGATCAACAATAGCCTCTGCATCAGTATTTTCTGCAGCAACAGGAGATAATTCTAAATTGTCTCCTGCAGAATTGAAATTTTCGTTGCTAGTAGGTGCAGCTTCATGAGAACTTGAATTTTGATGAACTGGCTCATCATTCTTGGGTAGTTCAGCTTCGAAACCTGGACTATCATCTATGCAAACACTAGGAACAATGTTAGTCTCACAGAATGTGACATGCATGGTTTCCTCAACAGTTTTGGAGTTTTTGTTATAAACTCTATAGGCCTTACTATTTGTGGAATAACCAAGAAAAATCCCTTCATGTGTTTTAGGATCAAATTTTCCTAAATTTTCTTTGATATTCAAAATGAAACACTTGCAGCCAAACACATGAAAATAACTAAGATTAGGAGGATGCCCTTTCCAAAGTTCATATGGGGTTTTCTTCAAAAACTTCCTAATGATGGTTCTATTTAAAACATAGCAAGCTGTGTTCACAGCTTCAACCCATAAGAACTTAGGGATTTCATATTCACATAACATAGCTCTAGCCATTTCTTGTAAACTTCTATTTCTTCTCTCAACAACACCATTTTGTTGAGGAGTTCTTGGACAAGAGAAGTTATGTGATATGCCTTGTTCATCACAAAAAGATTCAAAAGATTGATTTTCAAATTCTTTACCATGGTCACTTCTAATTGAAACAATTTTTAAACCTTTTTCATTTTGAACCTTTTTGCTGAATTTCTCAAAAACTGAAAAAGCCTCATGTTTATGAGCAAGAAAGAACACCCAGCCAAATCTAGTATAGTCATCCACAATTACCATGCCATAACTCTTTCCTCCAAGACTTTAAGTCCTAGTTGGTCCAAACAGATCAAGATGTAACAACTCCAATGGTTTCTTAGTAGAGACATCTTCCTTGGGTTTGAAAGAGGTTTTAATTTGTTTACCCATTTGACAAGCATCACAGGTGATATCTTTGTCAAATTTTATATTAGGAAGACCTCTAACTAAGCTTCTCTTTACAAGCTTAGAGATTTGGAACATGCTAGCATGTCCTAACCTCTTATGCCACATCCATTTTTCAGACTCCATTGAAGAGAAGCAAGTTACATTTTGAACTTTTAGATCATCTAGAGTGATACCATAAACATTGTCACTTCTTTTGGCAACAAACAAAACAGCCCCTGTTTTCTCATTTATGACTT